>NC_074665.1:79104881-79404881 GCF_029448725.1 Salvelinus fontinalis
AGGGTAGGGCTGAGAGAGAGAGGGTAGGGATGAGAGAGAGGGTAGGGTATTACCAGGGGGTGGTGTGAGCTGTATGTTGTGTCTCTGGCAGTATCCCTTGGGTAGGATGGCATGGGAGGAAGCATGGTAGCAGAACCAGTCAGACCCATCACCCGACCCATCTGTGCCATCAATGCCCACCATCAGATAGCCATCCAACAGCACCTGGGAGAGAGAGAGAGTAAGAGAGAGTTACAACAGTTACCTTCCTACTAGACTCCATTTCAAGGTAATCCACGATGGCGTAGCAGTCAGACATGTGTTTTGTCTTGTCCCGTGTAAATAATAGTTTCCCCCGTTTTTCCCCCATATATATTTCGTATATATTTTAATCTCACTTTCCATCTACGGACTGAATATACTCTCCTGCAACCCGCCTCACCCAATATGGTACGGATCTGCTATTTTTATACTTTAGAACCGGAACCCCCATCAGAAGCAAGCCAGCTAACTAGCTACTAGTCAGTTAGCCAATGCTAGGGATCTTCACCGTTAACTCGGACACCAGCCAGCCTCAGCTCGGTCAATACCTGCCAGTCTGCACAGCGCGAAATCAACCCAGAGCATATCGTACTTCTTTTTCTCTACCACATCTCCGGAATCCTACCGCAAGCTCTGGACCTTTACACCGGGTCATCGCAGCTAGCTAGCTGAAATCTGAGTGGCTACTCCTGGCGAACGTCTTTGTCACGAAGCAAGCAAGAGTTAGCCTTGAACTAGCCTCGAGCTAGGCCCATCTCCTGGCTAGCTGAAGAGGTCCACCAGCTAATTCTTTGGCTACAATACCTCCTTTGTCAATTGGCCTGGACCCTTTATTGCCATCATGGAGCCCCGCCGGTCCATCACCAGGTGGTTTCACCAGGTGGTTTCAACAGGCTTTTCCGTTGCGACGTCGCCGAAGATCCATCTGCAGGCCACGGCCCAGTAGTTTTATGAATTGCCATGTCTCCAGCTCTCCAAGCGTAGTTGTAACTACCGAATGGCCCCCTGACTCACCTATTGCTGCTCATTGGACCCTATGATCACTCGGCTACTCCTGCCTCTCCCTAATGTCAATTTGCCTTGTCAACTGCTGTTTAGGTTAGTTATTATTGTTTTATTTCACTAAAGAGCCCCCAGCCCCGTCCTAAATGCCTTAGATAGCTCTTTTGTTGCACCCTCCACACATGCGGAGACCTCACCTGGCTTAAATGGTGCCTCCAGAGACGCAACCGCTCTCATCGTCACTCAATGCCTAGGTTTACATCCACTGTACTCACATCCTACCACACCCTTGTCTGTACATTATGCCCTGAATCTATTCTACCACGCCCAGAAATCTGCTCCTTTTATTCTCTGTCCCCAACGCACTAGACAACCAGTTCTTATAGCCTTTAGCCGTACCCTTATCCTACTCCTCCTCTGTTCCTCTGGTGATGTAGAGGTTAACCTAAGTCCTGTAGCCCCCAGCATCACACCTATTCCCAAGGTGCTCTCATTGGTTGACTCCTGTAACCGAAAAAGCCTTGGTGTCATGCATGTTAATCAGAAGCCTCCTTCCTAAGTTTGTTTTATTCACTGCTTTAGCACGCTCCGCCAACCCAAATGTCCTAGCCGTGTCTGTATCCTGGCTTAGGAAGGCCACCAAAAATTTGGAAATTTCCATCCCCAATTACAACATTTTCCATAAAGACAGAACTGCTAAAGATGGCGGAATTGCAATCTACTGTAGAGTTCTGTCATACTATCCAGGTCGATGCCCAAACAGTTTGAGCTTCTATTTTTAAAGATCCATCTCTCCAGAAATAAGTCCCTCACTGTTGTTATAGACCCCCCTCAGCTCCCAGCTGTGCCCTGGACACCATATGTGAATTGATAGCCCCCCCCATCTATCGTCAGAGTTTGTACTGCTATGTGACCTAAATTGGGATATGCTTAACACCCCGGCCGTCCTACAATCTAAGCTAGATACCCTCAATCTTACACAAATGATCAAGGAACCTACCAGGTACAACCCCAAATCCGTGAACATGGGCACCCTCATAGATATCATCCTGATCAACTTGCCCTCTAAATACACCTCTGCTGTTTTCAACCAGGATCTCAGCAGTCACTGCCTCATTACCTGTGTCCGTAATGGGTCCGCGGTCAAACGACCAACAATCATCACTGTCAAACGCTCCCTAAGACACTTCTGCGAGCAGGCCTTTCTAATCGACCTGGCCCAGGTATCCTGGAAGGATATTGACCTCATCCCGTCAGTAGAGGATGCCTGGTTGTTCCTTAAGCGTGCTTTCCTCACCATCTTAAACAAGCATGTCCCTTTCAAAAAATGTAGAAATTAGAACAGATATAGCCCTTGGTTCACTCCAGACCTGACTGCCCTTGACCAGCACAAAATCACCCTATGGCGTACTGCACTAGCTTCGAATAGTCCCCGCGATATGCAACTTTTCAGGGAAGTCAGGAATCAATACACATAGTCAGTTAGGAAAGCAAAGGCTAGCTTTTCAAACAGAAATTTGCATCCTGCAGCACTAATTCCACAATGGTTTGGGACACTAAAGTCCATGGAGAATAAGAGTACCTCCTCCCAGCTGCTCACTACACTGAGACTAAGAAACACTGTCACCACTGATAAATCCACGATAATTTCAATAAGCATCTCTATACGGCTGGCAATGCTTTCCACCTGGCTACCCCAAACCCGGCCAACAGCTCCGTACTCCCCGCAGCAACTGGCTCAAGCCCCCCCTCCCCCCGCTTCTCCTTCACCCAAATACAGACAGCTGATGTTCTGAAAGAACTGCAAAATCTGGATCCCTACAAATCAGCTTGGCTAGACAATCTGGACCCTCTCTTCCTAAAATTATCTGCTACCATTGTTGCAACCCCTATTACTAGTCTGTTCAACCTCTCTTTCGTATCGTCTGAGATTCCTAAAGATTGGAAAGCGGCCGCAGTCATCCCCCTCTTCAAAGGGGGAGACACTCTAGACCCAAACAGTTAGACCTATATCCATCCTGCTCTGCCTTTCTAAAGTATTGGAAAGCCAAGTGAACAAACAGTTCACCGACCATTTCGAATCCCACCGTACATTCTCCGCTATGCAATTTGGTTTCCGAGCTGGTCACGGGTGTACCTCAGCCATGCTCAAGGTCCTAAATGATGATATAACCGCCATCGATAAAAGACAGTACTGTGCAGCCGTCTTCATTGACCTGGCCAAGGCATTTGACTCTGTCAATCACCATATTCTGTACTGTATTCTTATCGGCAGACTCAACAGCCTTGATATCTCTAATGACTGCCTCGACTGGTTCACTAACTACTTCTCAGAGTTCAGTGTGTCAAATTGGAGGGCCTGTTGTCCGGACCTCTGGCAGTCTCTATGGGGGTGCCACAGGGTTCAATTCTCGGGCCGACTCTTTTCTCTGTATATATCAAAAATGTTGCTCTTTCTGCGGGTGATTCTTTGATCCATTTCTACGCAGACGACACCATTCTGTATACATCTGGCCCTTCTTTGGACACTATTAACAAACCTCCAAACGAGCTTCAACGCCATACAACACTCCTTTCGTGGCCTCCAACTGCTCTTAAATACTTGTAAACCTAAATGCATGCTCTTCAACCGATCGCTGCCCGCACCCGCCTGCCCGACTAGCATCATTACTCTGGACGGTTCTGACTTAGAATATGTGGACAACTATAAATATCTAGGTGTCTGGCTAGACTGTAAACTCTCCTTCCAGACTCACATTAAGCATCTCCAATCCAAAGTTAAATCTAGAATCGGCTTCCTATTTCGCAACAAAGCCTCATTCACGCATGCTGCCAAACATACCCTCGTAAAACTGACCATCCTACCGATCCTTGACTTCAGCATCATTTTGTGTAGATCGTTGACAATGACAATTAAATCAATTTTAACCCCTACTTTAATACACTATAAGTACATTTGTGCAAATACTTATGACACCTTCAAATGGAGGGACTAGATACATAGTGCTTTCATTTCTAAACTGTAAAACATATGTATGAAAATACCCTCAAATAAAAGGTGACATTCTGTTCTGTCACCTCATATAAAACATTTAATATCAAATATCATGTTGGAGTATAGAGCCAAATTAAGTGTACATAGACAATATTAGTTAAAACATTACAGCATTGCAGCCAAGAATGAAAATCCTCTCAATCATTACCTTGTGTATAGTGGCCACACAGATGTTGCCCAGGTTTACAGGGTTGATGGCCTCCAGCTTCATTCCCACCTCAAAGAAGCCTCCTTCCATGTACACAGTCCTGGGCTGTGGGGGGTCATAGAGAGGCATAACAGTGTTATAGAAGTCCAGTCGTGAAACAAGCCGCTGTGGCTTGTTGCAGAAACAGCACTCTATTTGTGCTTCTTTTGCAGACTCCTCTGGTGTTCGTCAAACCATCAACAAATGAGCTGTAGATAGACATTGATTCATGTGATCAGTCTGTACACTGACCTTCTTAAACAGCATGGGGACGCTGTCACAGTACACCTTACGGAATGTTGGGTGGTCAACGTCTGGGGAAAAATGTTTCATATTATCAACCTTCAACTTAATCAACATAGAAACCCCCCCGCGCACCAGTTGGTTTACCCCCCCCCCCCCCCCCGTGCACCAGTTGGTTTAATCCCGTACCAGCCAGTTTGATGACGTGGCCCACTTTGCTGGACCAGCCCACTGGGTGCAGAAGGGGGCTCCACATGTGGCACCAGACGTCAGAGAGGGGCTCCCCTTTGGCCTCCTGCTCCCCGTCCTCATAGACCAGTCTTAGGCGGCCTCCGGTCACAGTGTCCACCACTGCCAGCCGTGTTCGGCTCACCAGAGTGCGGTCCACCACCTCCACACGCATGCCAGTACGGAACGGACACTTCATACTCTCTGCCAGCTGAGAGGGAGGAAGGAGAAAAAGAGAGAGAAGGGGGGAGACACATGCAGAGAGAGAAGGGACGGCCATTACAGAGACAAGGGGCAGTGGTGGAGAGATGTGGAAATTTGGTTGGATCTACCACAAAGAAAAAGTATGTCTAACACAAGTGTTACCTTCATATAGAAGTCCACAGGCAAAGTTCTGGCTCCAACCAGCCGGTTCATCAGGTACTCCTTCCAGTCAGAGATGTTCTGGTGCACAGCTAGAACAGACAACCAATAGTGTGCATTCGGAAACTATTCAGACCCCTTACATTTTTCCACATTTTGTTACGTTACAGCCTTATTCTAAAATTGATTAAATTGTTAGTTTTTCTCATCAATCTACACACAATACCCCATAATGAAAGCAAAAACAGTTTAAGAAATGTTTGCAAATTTATAAAATATAAAAAAATGAAATATTACATTAACATAAGTATTCAGACCCTTTACCCCAGTACTTTGTTGAAGCACCTTTGGCAGCAATTACAGCCTCGAGTTTTCTTGGGTATGACGCTACAAGCTTTGCACACCTGTATTTGGGAGTTTCTCCTTTTCTTCTCTGCAGATCTGCTCAAGCTCTGTCAGGTTGGATGGGGAGTGTCACTGCACAGCTACTTTCAGGTCACTGGCTGGGCCACTCAAGGATATTGAGACTTGTCCCGAAACCCTCCTGCGTTATCCTGTTGGAAGGTGAACCGTCGCCCCAGTCTGAGGCCCTGAGCAGGTTTTCATCAAGGATCTCTCCATACTTTGCTTCGTTAATCTTTCCCTCGATCCTGACTAGTCTCCCAGTCCCTGCCGCTGAAAAACATCCCCACAGCATGATGCTGCCACCCCCATGCTTCACCGTAGGGATGGTGCCAGGTTTCCTCCAGACATGACGCTTGGCATTCAGGCCAAAGAGTTAAATCTTGGTTTCATCAGACCAAAGAAGCTTGTTTTCTCAGCTCTAAGCAGAGTCTTGGTGGTTCCAAATTTCTTCCATTTAAGAATGATGGAGGCCACTGTGTTCTTGGGGACCTTCAATGCTGCAGACATTTTTTGTTATCCTTCCCCAGATCTGTGCCTCGACACATTCCTGTCTGAGATCTATGGACAATTCCTTCGACCTCATGGCTTGGTTTTTGCTGTGACATGCACTGTCAACTGTGGGACCTTCTACAGACAGGTGTGCCTTTCCAAATCATGTCAAATCAAACTTTATTTGTCATGTGCCGAACACAACAGACCTTACCGTGAAATGCTTACTTACAAGCCCTTAACCAACAATGCAGTTCAAGAAAGAGTTCAGTTTATTTGGTCAATATTTTCTTAAGTAAAAAAATTAAATAACAATAACGAGGCTATATACAGGGGGTACCGGTACAGAGTCAATGTGCTGGGGGGTACAGGTAAGTTAATTGTACACGTAGGTACTGGTAAAAATGACTATGCATAGATATGTAAATAGTCCGGGTAGCCATTTGATTAATTGTTAAGCAGTCTCATGGCTTGGGGGTAGAAGCTGTTACGGAGCCCTTTGGTCCTAGAATTGCCGTGCGGTAGCAGAGAGAACATTCTATGACTTGGGTGACTGGAGTCTTTGACAATTTTTTGGACACCGACTAGTATATAGGTCCTGGATGGCAGGAACTCGGGCCCAGTGATGTACTGTGCTGTACGCACTATCCTCTTTAGCGCCATCAAGGTCAGATAACGAGCGGTTGCCATACCAGCTCGTGATGCAACCGGTCAGGATGCTACTGATGGTGAAGCTGTAGAACTTTGAGGATCTGGGGTCCAATGACAAACCTTTTCAGTCTCCTAAGGTGGGAAAAGGTGTTGTCGTGCCCTCTTCACAACTGTCTTGGTGTGTTTGGACCATGATAGTTTGTTGGTGATGTGGACACCAAGGAACTTGAAACTCTTGACCAGCTCCACTACAGCCCCGTTGATCTTAATGGGGGCCTGTTCAGCCCTCCTTTTCCTGTAGACCACGATCAGCTCCTTTGTCTTGCTCACGTTGAGGGAGAGGTTGTTGTCCTGGCAGTCTCTGACCTCATCCCTATAGGCTGTCTCATCGTTGTCGGTAATCAGGCCTTACCACTGTTGTCGTCAGCAAACTTAATGACGGTGTTGGAGTCATGTTTGGTCACACAGTCGTGGGTGAACAGGGAGCACAGGAGGGGACTAAGCACGCACCCTTGAGGGGCTCCAGTGTTGAGGATCAGCGTGGCAGACGTGTTGTTGCTTATCTGTACCACTTGGGGGCAGCACGTCAGGTAGTCCAGGATCCAGTTGCAGAGGGAGGTGTTAAGTTCCAGGGTCCTTAGCTCAGTGATGAGCTCTGTGGGCACTATGGTGTTGAATGCAATCAATTGAATTAACCACAGGTGGACTCCAATCAAGTTCGAGAAACATCTAGATGGAAACAGGATGCACCTGAGCTCAATTTCAAGTCTCATAGCTTTGAGTAGCATCACTTTTAATTAAAAAAAAAAGTATTCATATTTATATTGGCAATTTTATTTATTTCACCTTTATTTAATCAGGTAGGCTAGTTGAGAACAAGTTATTAATTTGACACATTCAACAACACAGAGTTACACATGGAATAAAAAAACAGTCAATAATACAGTAGAAAAAATAAAACAAGTCTATATACAGTGAGTGCAAATGAGGTAAGATAAGGCAATAAATAGGCCATGGTGGCGAAGTAATTACAATATAGCAATTAAACACTGGAATGGTAGATGTGCAGAAGATGAATGTGCAAGTAGAGATACTGGGGTGCAAAGGAGCAAGATAAATAAATAAATAAATACAGTAGGGGGATGAGGTAGATAGATGGGCTGTTTACAGATGGGCTATGTACAGTTGCAGTGATCTGTGAGCTGTTCTGACAGCTGGTGCTTAAAGCTAGTGAGGGAGATATGAGTCTCCAGCTTCAGTGATTTTTGCAGTTTGTTCCAGTCATTGGCAGCAGAGAACTGGAAGGAAAGGCGACCAAAGTAGGAATTGGCTTTGGGGGTGACCAGTGAGATATACCTGCTGGAGCGCGTGCTATGAGTGGGTGCTGCTATGGTGACCAGTGAGCTGAGATAAGGCGGGGCTTTACCTAGCAGAGACTGTAGGAGTAAATGAGACACATGGATAACATATAAAGGCATAGGACAGCTGAACATTAAAAAAAACAGACCACATGAAGAGAAGAGACACATAGTCTGCTGATTCCACTAAAGACACACATACCAGAGAAATATGCACTTAGGGCACCTGGACACACTAGACATATAGTCTGCTGATTCCATTAAGAGACACACATACCAGAGAAATATGCGCCTAGGGCAACTGGACACACATACCAGAGAACATACTGAGGCACTGAACTGAAAAGATAATGGTGACAGGAAGAATTAGGGGAAGTATGCTTATTTGCATATGGGTTGGACCTATATGTTGTATGTGTATAAATGCTGAAGCCGGGGCTGGGAAGTGGTGTGTGTTCCGCGGACCATTCCAGGCTTTGATAAACTCTGTATTAAAAGCCTAATTGATTTCACAAGTTCTTGTAAGTGTTGTATTTGAACCGATTTTCCACGACAAGACTTGTAGACAACCTGTAGCCAGTGGGTTTGGCGACGAGTATGAAGCGAGGGCCAACCAATGAGAGCGTACAGGTCGCAGTGGTGGGTAATATATGGGGCTTTGGTGACAAAACGGCTGCATCCAATTTGTTGAGTAGAGTGTTGGAGGCTATTTTACAGATGACATCGCTGAAGTTGAGGATCGGTAGAATGGCCAGTTTTACGAGGGTATGTTTGGCAGCATGAGTGAAGGATGCTTTGTTGCGATATAGGAAGCCGGTTCTAGATTTAATTTTGGATTGGAGATGCTTAATGTGAGTCTGGAAGGAGAGTTTACAGTCTAACCAGACACCTAAGTATTTGTAGTTGTCCACGTATTCTAAGTCAGAGCCGTCCAGAGTAGTGATGCTGGACTGGCACTGCAGGTGCAGGCAGTGATCGATTGAATAGCATGCATTTAGTTTTACTTGCATTTAAGAGCAGTTGGAGGCCACGGAAGGAGAGTGGTATGGCATTGAAGCTCGTCTGGAGGTTAGTTAACACAGTGTCCAAAGAGGGGCCAGAAGTATACAGAATCGTGTCGTCTGCATAGAGGTGGATCAGAGAATCACCAGCAGCAAGAGTGACATAATTGATGTATACAGAGAAGAGAGTCGGCCCGAGGATTGAACCCTGTGGCACCCCCATAGAGACTGCCAGAGGTCTGGACAACAGGCCCTCCGATTTGACACACTGAACTCTGAGAAGTAGTTGGTAAACCAGGCGAGGCAATCATTTGAGAAACCAAGGCTGTCGAGTCTGCCAATAAGAATGTGGTGATTGACAGAGTCAAAAGCCTTGGCCAGGTCGATGAATACGGCTGCGCAGTAATGTCTCTTATCGATGGCGGTTATGATGTCGTTTAGGACCTTGAGCATGGCTGAGGTGCACCCATGACCAGCTCGGAAACCAGATTGCATAGCGGAGAAGGTACGGTGGGATTCGAAATGGTCGGTAATCTGTTTGTTAACTTGGCTTTCGAAGACCTTAGAAAGACAGGGTAGGATAGATATAGGTCTGTAGCAGTTTGGATCTAGAGTGTCACCCCCTTTGAAGAGGGGGATGACCGCGGCAGCTTTCCAATCTTTGGGAATCTCAGACGACACGAAAGAGAGGTTGAAAAGGCTGGTAATAGGGGTTGCAACAATTTCGGCGGATAATTTTAGAAAGAGAGAGTCCAGATTGTCTAGCCCGGCTGATTTGTAGGGGTCCAGATTTTGCAGCTCTTTCAGAACATCAGCTATCTGGAATTGGGTGAATATAAAGAAACACAAATTACAACTTGAACAGGTACATCCTTTTATCCCCTTATACTTATTGAAACACCTCCCTCCCCTTAACAAAAGCAGCATACATATAAAAATTAAATAAAACATACAATTGGAAATAAATATACGCACATGTGTACGTACACATACAGTACTAGTCAAAAGTTGTCACCTACTCATTCAAGGGTTTTAATTTATTTTTACTATTTTCTACATTGTAAAATAATAGAAGACATCACCACTATGAAAAAACACATATGGAATCATGTAGTAACCAAAAAAAGTGTTAAACAAATCAAAATATATTTTAGATTCTTCATTCAAAGTAGCCATCCTTTGCCTTGACAGCTTTGCACACTCTTGGCATTCTCTCAACCAGACTCATGAGGTAGTCACCTGGAATGCATTTAAATTAATAAGGAACACCTGTTGAAAGTTAATGCGTTTGAGACAATAATTTGTGTTGTGACAAGGTAGGGGCGGTATACAGAAGATAGCCCTATTTGGTAAAAGACCAAGTCTTTTAACCAAAATTTAAAGAACTTCAAGTGCAGTCGCAAAAACCATCAAGCGATATGATGAAACTGGCTCTCATGAGAACCACCACAGGAAACGCTAACTCAGAGTTCATTAGGAGTTACCAGCCTCAGAAATTGCAGCCCAAATACAGTTGAAGTCTGAAGTTAACACCTTAGCCAAATACATTTCAAACGCAGTTTCACAATTCCTGACATTTAATCCTAGTAAAAATTACCTGTCTTAAGTCAATAAGAATCACAACTTTATTTTAAGAGTGTGAAATGTCAGAATAATAGTAGAGAGAATGATTTATTTCAGCTTTTATTTTTTTCATCACATAACCAAGTGGGTCAGAAGTTTACATACACTAAATTAGTATTTGGTAGCATTGTCTTTAAATTGTTTAACTTGGGTCAAACGTTTCAGGTAGCCTTCCACAAGCTTCCCAAAATAAGTTGGGTGAATTTTGGCCCATTCCTCCTGACAGAGCTGGTGTAACTCAAATCAAATCAAGTTTATTTTATATAGCCCTTCGTACACCAGCTAATATCTCGAAGTGCTGTACAGAAACCCAGCCTAAAACCCCAAACAGCAAGCAATGCAGGTGTAGAAGCACGGCGGCTAGGAAAAACTCCCTAGAAAGGCCAAAACCTAGGAAGAAACCTAGAGAGGAACCAGGCTATGAGGGGTGGCCAGTCCTCTTCTGGCTGTGCCGGGTGGAGATTATAACAGAACATGGCCAAGATGTTCAAATGTTCATAAATGACCAGCATAGTCAAATAATAATCAGGAGTAAATGTCAGTTGGCTTTAACTGAGTCAGGTTTGTAGGCAACCTTGCTCGCACGCGCTTTTTCAGTTCTGCCCACAAATTTTCTATGGGATTGAGGTCAGGGCTTTGTGATGGCCACTTCAATACCTTGACTTTGTTGTCCTTAAGCCATTTTGCCACAACTTTGGAAGTATGTTTGGGGTCATTGTCCATTAGGAAGACCCATTTGCAACCAAGCTTTAACTTCCTGACTGATGTCTTGAGATGTTGCTTCAATATATCCACAATTTTCCTCCTCGTGATGCCATCTATTTTGTGAAGTGCACCAGTCCCTCCTGCAGCAAAGCACCCCCACAACATGATGCTGCCACCCCAGTGCTTCATTGTTGGGATGGTGTTCTTCGGCTTGCAAGCATCCCCCTTTATCGCTTTATCCTCCAAACATAACGATGCTCATTATGGCCAAACAGTTCTATTTTTGTTTCATCAGACCAGAGGACATTTCTCCAAAAAGTATGATCTTTGTCCCCATGTGCAGTTGCAAAACGTAGTCTGGATTTTTTATGGCGGTTTTCGAGCAATGGCTTCTTCCTTGCTGAGCTGCCTTTCAGGTTATGTCGATATAGGACTCGTTTTTACTGTGGATATAGATATTTTTGTACCCGTTTCCTCCAGCATCTTCACAAGGTCCTTTGCTGTTGTTCTGGGATTGATTTGCACTTTTCGCACCAAAGTACATTCATCTCTAGGAGACAGAACGTGTCTCCTTTCTGAGCGGTATGACGGCTGCGTGGTCCCATGGTGTTTATACTTGCATACTATTGTTTGTACAGATGAACGTGGTACCTTCAGGCATTTGGAAATTGCTCCTAAGGATGAACCAGACTTGTGGATGTCCACAATTTTTTTTCTGAGGTCTTGGCTGATTTCTTTTGATGTTCCCATGATGTCAAGCAAAGAGGCACTGAGTTTGAAGGTAGGCCTTGAAATACATCCACAGGTACACCTCCAATTGACTCAAATGATGTCAATTAGCCTATCAGAAGCTTCTAAAGCCATTACATAATTTTCTGGAATTTTCCAAGCTATTTAAAGGCACAGTCAATTTAGTGTATGTAAACTTCTGACCCACTGGAATTGTGATACAGTGAATTATAAGTGAAATAATCTGTCTTTAACTTCTAACGCCTCCCAAACCCGGATCCGGGAGCACCCCTAATCAGTAGAAAAGCTACTAGCATAGCCTAGCATAGCGTCACAAGTAAATACTAGCATCTAAATATCATTAAATCACAAGTCCAAGACACCAGATGAAAGATACACATCTTGTGAATCCAGACATCATTTCTGATTTTTAAAATGTTTTACAGGGAAGACACAATATGTAAATCTATTAGCTAACCACGTTAGCAAAGACACCATTTTTTTTACTCCACCAGTTATTTACTCCATCAGTAGCCATCACAAATTCGACCAAATAAATATATAAATAGCCACTAACCAAAAAACAAATTCATCAGATGACAGTCTGATTACATATTTATTGTATAGCATATGTTTTGTTAGAAGAATGTGCATATTTCAGGTATAAATCATAGTTTACCATTGCAGCCAACATCAGAACTCGACTAGAATACCTACAGAGAGCAACGTGTATTACCTAATTACTCATCATAAAACATTTCTTAAAAATACACAGCGTACAGCAATTGAAAGACAGATCTTGTGAATCCAGACAATATTTCTGATTTTCTAAGTGTTTTACAGCGAAAACACAATATAGCGTTATATTAGCTTAGCACAGTAGCAAACCACACAACAGCATTGATTCCAGCCAAACATAGCGATAACGTATTCACCACCAAAATAATAATTTTTTCACTAACCTTCTCAGAATTCTTCAGATGACAGTCCTGTAACATCATATTACACAATGCATATAGAGTTTGTTCGAAAATGTGCATATTTAGCGGCACAAATCGTGGTTATACAATGAGAAAAGTTGCCAAGCTGCCCAGAAAATGTTGGGCGCCATCTTGGAGAGTCACCTATTAAAATCAATAAATAATCATAAACTTGACAAAAAAATACAGGGTGGACAGCAAATGAAAGACAAATTAGTTCTTAATGCAATCGCTTTGTAACATTTTTTAAATTAACGTTATTGCGCAATACATCGTGCGCTAAAGCAAGGCTACACTGAAATTAATGGCGGCTTATGCATTTAACATTTTTCAACAGAACAACGATTTATCAGCATAAATAGTTCTTACTTTTTGATGACCTCCCATCAGAATCTTGGGAAAGGTGTCCTTTGTCCAGAACAATCGTCTTTTGGTTGAAAGCTGTCCTCTTGTCCTGTCGAAATAGCCGCTAACGTTCGGCATGTGCCGGAAAGGTGTCCAACTCTTGAAAGCGCGTCACAAAGAAATGCCAGAAAATCGCAATAAACTGATATAAATTGCTATAAGTCGGTTTAAATTAACTACCTTATGATGTCTTTAACAACTATAACGAATAAAAACATGACCGGAGATATAGAACTGGCAAAACGAAAGCTTGGCAGGAGGCCACTGATGTCCCTACTGCGCCAGGCGCAACGTTGAAAAGGACGGTACTCCAGGGTCTTATATAAGGTCCCAGATTGCGCAATTCACTCCATTCAAATTCTCCCCACTTACTGACATCTAGAGGAAGACGTATGCAGTGCATGTAGCCCAATGGCTTACATGGGGACTTATAAACTGACCCCAGAACAGGGTTCGATTTCTGAAACGGTTTTAGAAACTAGAGAGTGTTTTCTATCCAATAGTAATAATAATATGCATATTGTACGAGCAAGAATTGAGTACGAGGCAGTTTATTTTGGGAACTCATTTTTCCAAGATCGAAATAGCACCCCCCCCATAGGCTCAAGAGGTTAAACAATTGTTGGAAAAATGTATTGTGTCATGCAAAGTAGATGTCCTAACCGACTTGCCAAAGCTATAGTTTGATAACAAGAAATGTGTTTAAATGACCAACATAAGTGTATGTAATCTTCCGACTTCAACTGTAAATGCTTCACAGAGTTCAAATAGCAGACATCTCAACATCAACTGTTGAGAGGAGACTGCGTGAATCAGGCCTTCATGGTCGAATTTCTGCAAAGAAATCACTACTAAAGAACACCAATAATAAGAAGAGACTTGCTTGAGCCAAGAAACACAAGCAATGGACATTACACCGGTGGAAATCTCTCTGATGAGTCCAAATTAGAGATTCTTTGTTCCAACTGCCGTGACTTTGAGACGCAGAGTAGGTGGACAGATGATCTCTGCATGTGTGGTTCCCACCGTAAAGCATGGAGGAGGAGGTGTGATGGTGCTTTGCTGGTGACACTGATTTATTTAGAATTCAAGGCGCACTAACCAGCATGGCTACCACAGCATTCTGCAGCGATACTCCATCCCATCTAGGTTGCGCTTAGCAGGACTATAAATTTGTTTTCCAACAGGACAATGACCCAACACAATTCCAGGCTTGGTGAGGGCTATTTGTGCCTAAGAGTGTGTAAAGCTGTCATCAAGGCAAAGGGTGGCTACTTTGAAGAATTTCAAATATATTTTGATTAATTTAACACTCTTTTGGTTACTACATGATTCCATATGTGTTATTTCATCGTTTTTATGTCTTCACTATTATTACTATTCCATTTTTAAAATAAAGAAAAACCCTTGAATGAGTAGATGTGTCCAAACTACTGTACATACAAAAAATACATCTAAAATATCAAAACATACTATCCCTTCCCTCCCACACCCTCTCATGTCCCCTGTTGGCCAAAATTCGTACTCCTGATCAATGGAAGGCTACTGTTCAAAAAAGGAAATTAAAGGCTGCCATCGCAAGAAAAAGTTATTAGTACAAACTCTCAGTGTTTTTTCTAAGTGTAGAAAAGACATTAGATCTTTCAACCAGGCTGATACAGTGGGAGGTTTGGAGGATTTCCAATTAAGCAAGATCTGCCGGCAGGCTATGAGGGAAGCAAACTTTACAACGTCTGCTTTACTTTTAGTGAGACTAGGCAACAAAGATGGAACTCCAAATATAGCTATCAAAGGACAAGCCTGCAGGTCAATATCTAGAATTTTAGAGAGAGTATTAAAAAAGGATACCAATACTCAGACAGCTTAGAACATGAATAAAACATATGGGTGTGGTCTGCCGAAGTGATTGAACATTTATCACGTGTCATTTGTGTCTGGGAGGAATTTACTACGTTTTTCCTTTGGTGTAGTGAATTCTGTGCAAGACCTTGAACTGAATGAAACGTAACCAAGCATATGAGGATGTGGAGTCCTTGTTGATTGGAGAGGGTTCAAAGGAAAGAATAATATCATATAATCTAGAATTCAGAAACCTAGGTCAAACGTTCATTTTAACAGATTGGATTCTGCCAGCTAAGAAGAGAGGCAGACTATCCAAGCGTAGTAAGTCTGCTTTAACTCATGTGACTAGACTTGCTAAGTTTATTTTATGGAGGGTAGCCAGAGGCCACACCTCAATTGGAAAAACGACAGGCGTAAAGGCAGTGGGGTTGATGGGAAAACATACATTTTTGTTCAATTTGTAACCTGGGAATGATCCAAATGTGTTTAAAATATGCAGTATGTTATCGACAGAGTTCACAGGGTTAGTGATATATAATAGTAGATAATCTGCGTACAGTGACACACTGTGTTCTTCACCAGCTCTGTGGATTCCAGTGAATGATCATCATCATTTTAAGGCCAAGGAAAGCAGTTCTATTGCAAGTGCAAAAAGGAGTGGGGACATAGGGCACCCTTGACGGGTCCCTCTGGATAGGCGGAAGTATTTGAATGTTGAGAGTTGGTGTGAACGCTAGCCGTAGGAGCAGAATAGGGCAGACGTATCCATGAGATGAAATTGGACCCAAAACCAAATCTTATCAAAACTAAAATAAATAATCCCACTCCACCAGGTTTAAAGCCTTCTCCGCATCAAGAGAAACAACAATTGTAGGGTCTGGAGAGAGTATAAATGTACTAAATGGATGGAATATCCAAGTTATTGCCGTATTATCTGATGGGGGTTCGGATTTGTAGAGGTTAGAATAAAATGACAAAACTTGAATAAATATTAGAGGGATCACTTGTAAGATTACGGTAAGAGTTATATAACTGAGATGCTGACTGGCGTTTAAGTTGGTGTGCCAAAAGGCGGCTGGCCTTGTCACCATATTCGTAGTACATCCCCTTTGTTTGTTGCAACAGAAACTCTGCTTTATCAGTGGAAAGCAGATTAAATTCAGTTTGAAGTTTCAACCTCTCTGCGTATAATTCAGGGTATGGTGAAGTTTAATCCTGGCGGTCTATTGCCAGGATTGAGCCCAGCAGTTCTTGACGTTTGAGTTGTTTGTTTGACATAATGAGCATTATAAGAAATTATCTTTACCCGTAATACAGCTTTGAAAGTCTCCCAAAGAGAGGGGGAGGGGTTGTTATTTTTATTCCTTTGAATGAATACGTTGATGTTGGTTGAAATAAAAAGTTACAGAATTCTTTGTTAGACAAAAGGGCCATGTTAAATCTCCAAGTCAACTGTTTTTTGCGTTCGGAGTAAGAGCTAAGTCCAGAATGTAGGGAGAAAGGTCCGAAATTACTATAGCAGAATATTCTGTAGTTTTAACTGAGGGGAGAAGGGCTCTAAAACAAATGTAGTCTATGAGGGAGTAGGCTTGATAAACATGAGAAAAGTAGAAGTCTTTTGAGACCGGATGAGGGAAGTGCCATGGATAAACACAACCCATTTGGGTCGTGAATGTAGAAAGAGCTTTTGACATCCCGGAAGGAGTAAGTGTTCTGGGATTAGACCGGTCGAGTCATGGTTCAATAACATAGTTAAAGTCCCCGCCGAAGATGAGGCGGTGGGTGTCAAGATTAGGGAGAGAGGCTAAAAGAGATGTCTTAAATCTAGTGTCATCCCAGTTAGGGGCGTAAACATTTGCAAGTACTACAGGGGTCTGGAAGAGTGTCCAATAACTATTGTATAACATCCTCCAGGATCTGAAATGATCTGAGAGGGTGAAAACTGTGCTCGTTTGTGAATCAATATTGCGCTTTGCCATTAAAATTAGAATGAAAAACCATTCCAACCCAGGCTTTACGCAATCTAGTATGGTCGTTAACACATATTGCATTTCTTCAAGAAACGCACCTATCAGTATTCAGGCTGTTCAGATGTGAAAATACTCTGGAGCTCTTAATTTGCACTCCACAACCTGTGAATGTTCCATGTCACCAGTCTGACTGGAAGCCCCAAAATACCATGCAGACTTGTTGTTGAACTAGACATGAATCCTTATAAGAGGAGAAGTCAAATTAAGAAAAATGAGGAAGAGAGATTGAGAGAGAAACTCAAATCCTTTAGAGAAACAGAGCACAAGAATCTTTGGATAATGCCAACATAACCTACCTTCCCACCCACTCTCAACATTCCCAACATACACTAAAATAAAATACAAGTGATAGTACAACACCATTCAAAGAAAAAAAAAAGAGAAAAATTACTCATTTTAAACTTGTCGTTATGAACGAGACAAGCAGCAGAAATTCTCTCTTACTCAGCATCCGTTGATTACCCTAAACATGTACAGTGAGGTCAAACCGACCTAGGAAAGAAGTTACAAATGCCCTTGAAATAAAAAAATTAAATATGTCAGTAGGTAAGTGTACAATTTGGGTTTTGGTCACACTTTAAATAAAAGAGTATAACCTTCAGCTTCAGATATTGAAAAATGTTAACAGCGATTGGTGGCATTTCAATGGCCATAATATGAATGTAGTCCACTAGGTGTTGCCACATGGCTGAGTAATGAAAAACATTCTAAATTAAGCAGTAGGCTATGAAAAGGGTCAGCCCCAGTCTTGGTAAATTGTTACAAATGTCCTTAGGGGGAAACAATGAAATAACAGTATAAAAATGGACAACTAGCATTTTGGATATGTACAAGTAAGCAAACGAACCATGGGTCTAAACTCCTCAGCTAGTGCAACAATTAAACAAGAGTACAATTGGAAGAGTGATAGTTTTAGATTCCAATGTTGTTGTTGAATCCAAGATAAAGTGAATGTGACTGAGGACCATCAGTGACCAGGGCCTGAATACATATGTAAATAAGGTATTTCGGTTTTACATTTTTTATAAATGAGCAACAATATCTAAAAACCTGTCATTATGGGGTATTGTGTGTAGATTGATTAAATAAAAATGTGTCCTCATCAATTTTAGAATAAGGCTGTAACGTAACAGAATGTGAAAGAAGTCAAGGGGTCTGAATGCACTGTATTGATCCACTAGCAAAACACTTAATGAAAGCACATTCTTTTTGTAAGTGTAATCAAATTGTTGCACTTCTTCAGATACTGCTTAAAAAAGGGATCTCATATTACCCACTTTTTATTTTTTTTACAGAAATGTTAACTTTTAGACCTATAGTACTCTATACCTGTGGAGGTCACTCACCCTGTGGTGGCACCAGCAGCTTGCCGGTCATGGCACACCATCCGATAGGGTACATGTCTCCAGAACCCAGGCTGCACCAAAAGTCCTGGCTGCTGTCCTCCTCAAAGCCCTCGTACCTCAACCGAGCTTTATAGCCTGGAAAACAGAGGGAGGAAGAGGTAAACTAGCATAGTCAATGACAAAAAAATAATAATAATAATAATGTTTGATGTCTCAGGATGCCTCCTAAATGGAACCTTGCTCCCTGTGTAATGCACTATATAGGGAATAGGGTGCCATTTTTAGATGTTCCATCAATCAGTTTCAGAGTATTTGGCTGACCTGCAAGTTGGATGATGCTGGCGATCCAATACACTTTACTGGGCAGGATGGCACTAGTGTTCAGGACCTCTACCTTTAACCTCACTGTGATGTCATCCCACTGGGCACAGAGTGGCGCCTGAAGGGGTGGAATGGAGGGGTATAGCGGCAACGTTGGTTCACCAGTAGAATAAAGAAAGCAATTTATTGCTATGCAACTTTAAAGTGGAATAGGATAGTATTGTAATAAGTGCAAAGGAAGACTTGCATGTCTGAAGCAGGCCACTGAAGCAGCAAGAGAGCCTGCCTTCTCCAGGTAAGCACCCCAGTCAAAGTTTCCTGTTGCTGCAACTATATGACAAGGGGAAAAGGGAGAACTAACACAGGTCTGTCTCAGAAAGGAACTAAATGTTTCCCCTCTTCTAACTTACATATAATGATTGAGAGGATTTTTCTTCCTGGCGGCAATGGTGTGATTTTTTAACTAATATTGTCAATGTATACTTAATTCTGGCAGCTTCATTAAATAGTACCCGCAAAACACCAGTATCAACGTCAACAGTGAAGAGGTGACTCCGGGATGCTGGCCTTCTAGGCAGAGTTCCTCTGTCCAGTGTCTGTGTTCTTTTGCCTATCTTAATCTTTTCTTTTTAATTGGCCAGTCTGAGATATGTCTTTTTCTTTGCAACTCTGCCTAGAAGGCCAGCATCCTGGAGTCGCCTCTTCACTATTGACGTTGAGACTGGTGTTTTGTGGGTACTATTTAATGAAGCTGCCAGTTGAGGACTTGTGAGGCGTCTGTTTCTCAATCTAGACACTAATGTACTTGTCCTCTTGCTCAGTTGTGCACCGGGGCCTCCCACTCCTCTTTCTATTCTGGTTAGAGACAGTTTGCGCTGTTCTGTGAAGAGAGTAGTACACAGCGTTGTATGAGATCTTCAGGTTCTTGGCAATTTCTCACATGGAATAGCCTTCATTTCTCAGCACAAGAATAGACTGACGAGTTTCAGAAGAAAGTTATTTGTTTCTGGCCATTTTGAGTCTGTAATCGAATTCACAAATGCTGACGCTCCAGATACTCAACTAGTCTAAAGAAGGCCAGTGTTATTGCTTCTTTAATCAGAACAACAGTTTTCAGCTGTGCTAACAATTGTAAAGGGGTTTTCTAATGATCAATTAACCTTTTAAAATGATAAGCTTGGATTAGCTAACACAACATGCCATTGGAACACAGGAGTGATGGTTGCTGATAATGGGCCTCTGTACGCCTATGTAGATATTCCATTATTTTAACAACAACAAAAAATGTAAATTATTTTTATATCAGCCGTTTCCAGCTACAATAGTCATTTACAACATTAACAATGTCTACACTGTATTTCTGATCAAGAGTATGTTTAATGAACAAAACAGTTAGCTGTTCTTTGAAAAACAAGGACATTTCTAAGTGACCCCAAACTTTTGAACGGTAGTGTGATATATATATATATATATAAAAAACACCTCAAGGAATAACGTGTACACACACATTATTCTCAGTATTATTTATTTGTATTTATTTTCTCCTTCTTTAAAAAAACAGTCATATTGTTCTTTAGTCGTAGTGTTCTTAGTTTAAATGTGTGTTGCTGTTCCTGTCCATTAGCGTTGTGTATTTTGTCATGTTCTATGTTGTGTGGACCCCAAGAAGAATAGCTGCTGCTTCTTCAACAGCTAATGGGGACTTTCTCACTCATCATTTTTCACGATTCATTCATGATTATCTGTAATCATACATTATTTACCATTAATTTCTATTGGGCACAACATAATCCAAAGCAAACTGCAAATGGGCTCCCGAGTTGCGCAGCGGTCTAAGGCACTGCATCTCAGTGCTAGAGGCATCACTACAGACCCTGGTTCGATTCCAGGCTGTATCACAACCGGTCATGATTGGGAGTCCCATAGAGCAGCATTCAATTGGCCCAGCATAGAATTTGTTCTTAACTGACTTGCCTGGTTATATAAAGGTTAAACAATCCAACAAGTTTGTAGAGTCACAAGCTTGATGGAGTCATTGTGTGCTAGGAATATGGAACCAAATCTTAAACTTTTCACTATAAGTGAAATTGTCAAAATACTTATGACACCTTCAAATGGGGAGACAAGATATATAAAGTGCTTTCATTTCTAAACCGAAAAACAGATATGACAATGTCGCCTCATATGAAACATTTTCTCTCAAATCCAAAAAGCTGAAGTACAGAGCCAAATGAAAAGTTTGGCTTTTCCGCTACCCCAGCAGTGGAAAAGCCCTCCAAGTGGTCTCACCATCCTGTCCAGTAGAGCTGGAGCTGTTGTCCTGACTGCTTCCCAGAGAAGCAATCATGTTCCCCATCTGAGTGGACCAGGCAGTCTTAATCAGCACCTTGGCCTTCTTGGTGGGAGGCTTTCCCTGGAGAAAATAAAACATTGAGTGAAGACAAGGGTGATGCTATATAAAAGGCTTTATAAAAGGCTATACAGTATACAGTCTATAAACATCTAGCCTCACCACCTGTAACACACAGAAAGATATTCTCTCTCACCTGAAGTCGTGCCAGGATAGAGGACTTCTTGCAGTTGGAGGAGTAGGCTCTGGAGCAGGAGACGCTGCAGAAACGCTTGGTCTTGGAATAGAAGGTGTCTCTGGTCCCGCTGAAGCCACACATCTCACACACCACTGTGTAGGGAAGAGGATGAGAATATGTTACAGAAAGGATCGGTGGTTTTGGTGATCCATGATGAGTATCCTTGCCTGGAATTTTATATCAGCAGGCTAACTAATTAACTTTATATCAACAGGCTAATGCAGTCTTTCCTCACCCGGTCCGTCATCTATAGTGAGAGCAGAGTAGTAATCTCCAAAAGAATCATCCATCTCATCTTCATC
Source organism: Salvelinus fontinalis (assembly GCF_029448725.1). NCBI lineage: Eukaryota > Metazoa > Chordata > Actinopteri > Salmoniformes > Salmonidae > Salvelinus > Salvelinus fontinalis. The sequence goes on from NC_074665.1 coordinate 79,126,756, forward strand.
ATCTTCATCTTCGTCGTCATCTTCATCGTCATCCTCTGCGTCAGTGTCATCCGACTGCAGAGGGCCCCCCTCAACATCCTCCTTTCAGAGAGAGGAACAAGGTTGGGTAAGAGAGATGGTCATGTATGATTTGAACTATTCTGAAACATGGAACTGTGCTTTAGCTATTAAATAAACTGTCATTAACATCACAGATTATCAACCTTATGTTACAAATCTATCAAGCTACCGCTTGTTGTTTTTTCTCAATGTCAGGTGGACACTGACACACAACACTAACGGTCACAGACTCACCGTGTCATATTCCTGTGGTTCTACAGGGACGCCACGTCTCTGGGCTTTGGGGGTGCACACGTTGCAGCCGAAGCCCTCACAGGAGGTGCAGGGGGGCCGTATGAACACTGTGGGGACAGCCCCATACTTCAGCTTCAGCTGTCCTTTGGCAGCGAGAGCCTTAAGGACGGGGTAGGGCTTGTTTTCAAAACACTCCTTACCGAAGTGTTCACAGCAAAGCTGGGAGTTCGGCGAGGCGGTCCAGTTGCTCCGTGTCCGCTGGACCTGCTTCTCCCATTTGTGAAACTCCTCTGTGTCATTGTTGGGGAAATTGTACAGAGTAACACCATCATCCCACGACTTGCCACACCCATACGCCACACAGCGGTTGGGCATCGTCTTCTGGCACGTGATTGGACTCTTTTGAGAATGATGTCAGGCAGTTCCTTCTTGTTGTCTCATGTGATGTCATACCACTGCTCCTGGGGCTGCACTCTGTAACCAAAGTGGCAAGATTGAATTTGACATCACATTATTGGTTAAAAGGGGACCTGTGCTCCTTGCATCAGAAGTGTATTCTATACTTTAAACAAAATCTTAATTTCTTCTCTAATATCGAACATAAGTGCTGATTGCACATCCAGTGGCATTCAACAATTAACACATTAGTTTGCTACCTTGCTAGCTAGCAAGCTAACAGAGTATTAGTGCAGTAACCTCGCTATGTGTTTCCCCGAATCTATTCTACCACTCACCAACACTGTAAAAGCAATATTAACTTTCGTTTATTACTATTCTAGCAATGTACACTTGAATCTCTTCGCTTAAAAGCAACTTTGCAAAATCAGCCTCAGTAACACATGTTAGTCACCTACCGCTTCTTCGTGTTTATTCCTGTGAAAGGTATTCTGGGAGTTGTAGTTTTCAGCTGCTTCAGGCATGCCGCTGCGATCTGGACTGGTGGTATTGTATGATCAGAAATATTTTGGCATGATCAACCAATCAATTAACCAATGTAATCGATCAACTTATATATCAATCAACAATTTATTGCTCACATATACCCTCTAATCATATATCATTGGAACGTTTAGATTCACAGTTATCCATCTGACATTTTTTCGGGAATGCTCAGGTCAATATAACTTTGACCTTTGACCTCTAGGGTACATATCAGAATTACATGTATAAGTTTCTTTAAAAATGAACCCCTGATACATTTGAAACTTTGTTTGACAAGTGGTTCTGAAAGGTCATGAAATTACCTTACAAATGATATATAATATAACCCACTTTGAAAGCACTACCTTCAATTATTGGCCCATATTGTGCCATAGATGTTATAATGTTGGAAGCTGAGCCATAAAATTCCATGTAGTAAGGCAGCTATGTTTTTGGATTGTAACTTTGGTGATAGAGGCACCAAATTGCACACACACAGCTAAAACAGGGTTTTAAAAAGATTTGTAGATACAGGGTCATCACATTATTCACGCATTAACCCCACAGAAGTCAATCATCCAGGGTAGGCAACAACACATTCGCCACGTTGACCAACACGGGGGCGTCTGCCTCTGTTAGCAATTTATGTTATTCTTCAATAACACAAACTCCAAAGCAAATCAGGGGGAGGAAAATAGGTTTGTTCAAAGAGGACAAATCATATGGGGAAGTAGATTGTCATTCTCCCCTGTCCTCAGTGATGCTCTCTCAGTGATTCTCTCCACAGAACAAAGGGAAAGCATGTAGATTTATAACCCAGCCCTAGCCTGTGGTTGACCAATTAGAATTCCTTGCAATAAAACTTGCCAATGGCCAAATAACAAGTATCCTATTTCAGAAGACATATTCCTCCCATGTCTCTGAACCAGTGATCAATAATTCCCTATTACAGAAAAAACACAATTTCCCTTAATTGTTATTACTCTATTGACTTCTCGTCCTTTTGACCTCTCGTCCTCCGTCTCTGCGTTATGTATTTATCTTCAACATATTCTTACACCTCCTGTACGCCCTGTTCACCCACGACTGCTTGGCTGCACACGACACTAACACCATCATCAAGTTCTCTGACAACACGACAGATCACCGGCGACAATGAGGCAGCCTATAGGGAGGAGGTCAAAGACCTGGCAGTGTGGTGCTACGACAACAACCTCTCCCTCACCGTCAGCAAGGCAAAGGAGCTGATCATGGTCTACAGGAAATGGAGGGGCGAACACACCCCCATCCACATCGATGGCGCTGTAGTGGTGCAGGTCCTGAGCTCCACTACAATGCCCACATCATAAAGGAATGAACATGTCCACAAAACTAATGAATTAACATGTTCCACAGATACCCACACAGTTGTGAAGAAGGCATGACAGCCTCTTACCCCTCAGGAGGCTGAAAAGATTTGGTATGGGCCCTCAGATCCTCAAAAAGTTAAACAGCTGCATTATTGAGAGCATTCTGACTGGTTGCATCACTGCTTGGTACAGCAACTGCAAGGTACCTGACTGCAAGGTACTAGAGAGGTGATGAGTACCGAGCTCCCTGCCATCCAGGACCTCTGTACCAGGCGGTGTTAGAGGAAGGACAAAATAATTGTCAAAGACTCCTGCCACCCAAGCCATTGGCGGCAGGTAGCCTAGTGGTTAGAGCGTGGGACTAGTAGCCGAAAGGTTGCAAGATCGAATCCCGAGCTGGCAAGGTACAAATCTGTCGTTCTGCCCCTGATCAAGGCAGTTAACCCACTGTTCCTAGGCCGTCATTGAAAATAAGAATTTGTTCTTAATGACTTGCCTAGTTAAATAAATGTAAAATAAAAAAATAGACTGTTCTCTCTGCTATCGCATGGCAAGCGGTACCAATGCACCCAGTCTGGAACTAAAAGGACCCTGAACAGCTTCTACCCCCAAGCCACAAGACTGCTAAATTGTAGCGGTATTAATTAGAGAAAGGTAAAGAAGATTTTGTTCGGGCGCCAGGCAGGTATTAACCCTGCCGAAAGGAAAATAATAGAACAGCGAGAGTACCACTACCAGACCCACACACATCAACAGAAGAGACTGCCTAGAGTGTAGCCTGTTGACCAGATAGCCAGCGGAGAGGAAAAAGAGTACACACCCTATAGATCCCATATCACATCAGTCCTTCCATAATTCTTGGTAACCCCACCAAACATACCTCATATAACAATAATGGCAGAGCAAATAAACATCAACTTCATACAATCATTAATGAACCCAGTCATCACACAGAGGATTTGCAAAAGTTTGTATTTTCTTCTTGGGAACGAGTGCAGAGGGTATGAATGTGTGGTGTCCATATACACACTAGTCCAGCTCCAATCAAACTTAAATGTACTTAGGAAATAGAGTCAGTTTCAGTGTAAAGCACTGGAAATAGCGTGAAGAAAAAGAGAGAAAGAGAACAAGAGAGGGCTTAGCTGTGGTCTTGAGGTTGCAGGTATCCGGTCTGTCTGTCCGATGATATGTTGGGTTGTAGTTGAACGCCTCGCAACAAATGTTGCTTCTTATCCATTTGATCCATAACCATCGCGGTCCCACATGAGAACAACCACGTCGTCGAGCGATCACACCGAGGATTGATTCAAAAAACTGTACCACCACATATAGTGAAGACAAACAAAAAAACCTCTGCAGCATAGCACACACCAACCAAACTGTCGCGCCAACAAGAGCTCTCTCCAATAGAGCTTAACGAGCTCTTTTATCTCCTCCTTCCTACTGCTCCTCTGCTCTTAAAGTGGCGGCGCACTTAAGTGCAGGATTTCGCCACACTCCTCCCCCCATGAAAAAACAAAGCCTGTAGAAACAGAGAGGATGCAGGCTTTGACAAGCTAATGTTCCTGCTATCCAAAACCAGGGAAGTCCTCATCATCAGAGTCCTCCACGAAGAGTTCCTGCAGGTGCTGTTTTTGCCTGCGATCCAGCTCTTCTGCCGTAGGGTAGCAAGGCTTTAGGTCAACAACATGCACCGTCCTGACATCTTCCCCAGTGTCCTCCAAACAGACCAAGTAGTTCACTGGTCCCAACTGCTGCACTACACGGTATGGACCTTTCCATCTCGAAGCTAGCTTGGCAGTGAACTTCTGAGATGCCTTCGACAGATGATGGGAACGTACCCAGACACGAGACTGGGGTGGGAAACACACGTCTCGTCTATGTTTATCATAGTTTCTCAGCTGTCGTTGTTTGGCTTTGGTTTTGCTGGCCTCCACTCTGGCTAGCAAGGTGTGATGGTGTTGTACGGCATCAAACGCTGGGCAGTCAGGTGAAACATTAGAACTTTGCAAGACTCTGTCCATCGGACCTTTAAGTGGTCTTCTCAGGTGGAGTTCAGCGGGAGTGACCCCAGAAGTCTCCTGCACGGCAGAGTTCAGTGCAAAGCGAAATTCAGGAAGATGCTGATCCCACCTTGTGTGCTGATCCCCCACGAATGAAGCAATCATCCCCTTCAGGGTACGGTTTACCCTCTCGGTCAGGTTGGTCTGAGGATGGTAGGCTGTGGTCAGCTTGGCAATTACACCCCAGTAGGTACAAAGCTCTTTGTATATTCCTGATATGAACTGCGGACCTCGGTCAGAGAGGATTTGGTCTGGAATTCCGAATCTGGTAAAGACCTCCCGTCGCAGAATTAGAGCAATGGCTGATGCAGTGGCTTTGCGGAGTGGAAACAACTCCACCCAGTGTGTGTAGTAGTCCACTACCACCAATAAAAATTCATTCCGGGTTCCCCGGCTGGGAGGAAAAGGTCCCATGAGGTCAATTCCCAACATTTCATTTGGATGGTTTACCACGGTCTGCTGCAATTTTCCAGCAGGTCTGCCAATGTTTGGTTTGTATTTCTGGCAGACTTCACACTGTTGTACAAACTTCCGGGTATCAACCCACATGCCTGGCCAGTAAACCACCTCTTGTAGTCTTCGATACGTTTTAAAAACTCCAAGATGGCCACTCATGGGGTTAGCATGATAAGCTTGGATAATCTGGTCACTCAATGTAGAGGGAATGAAGACACGATAATGGGAGCTGTGTATTCCCTCTCCTCTTGGAGTTTTTCGATACACTTTATCCTGAATTATGCTATACTTATCATTGAAACGACTCTTTGAGTCTTCTTCAGACAGACTCTTGTGGATCGCCATGATGGCAGCATCCTTCTGCTGGGCTCTCCATACACTCTCATCATCCAGAGGAAAGGAATCATCCAGACACTTAGCGGTAGTGTAAGTGCTGCACAAGGGAGGACAAACATTGGCAGTCTCTGTAATCCGAGAAAGGGCATCTGGTACAACGTTCAGTTTTCCTTTGCGATACTCAATGATGAAGTCAAACTTCTGCAGTCGGATAGACCAGCGAATAAGACGGCTGTTGGTCTTGCCTGATGCCAGAACCCACTGCAGAGCAGCGTGGTCGGTGACAACGGTGAAGATCTTCGCCTCCAAGTAGTAGCTCCATTTCTCCAAAGCCCAGACCACAGCGAGGCACTCCCTTTCAGTCGTTGAATAATTCCTCTCGGCTGAATTAAGGGTGCGACTTGCATAGGCAAGAACTTCTTCTGTTCCAAGTCCTGTTTGTTGAGCCAAGACGGCTCCAAGTCCTGTTTGACTTGCATCCGTGTACACAATGAAATGAGCATTCAAGTTAGGATGTCCCAGCACTGGAGGAGTAATGAGACTGTTTTTGAGTGCTTCAAATGCACTTTGGCATGCAGAGGTCCATTGGAATTTCACACCCTTCTTCTTAAGGTGGTTGAGGGGTTCGGCGACCTTTGAAAAGTCAGGCACAAACCTGTGGTACCATCCAGCCATACCCAAAAAACGCTGAACAGCCTTGAGGGATGTGGGAATTGGGAATTCCTGCACGGCTGCAACTTTGGCTGGATCTGCATGGATACCTTCAGCATTAACCACATGACCAAGGAACTTGAGTTCTGGCAAACAGAAACGACACTTCTTCAAGTTCAAGGTCAAACCTGCAGCCTTTAGTCTGTCGAAGACGGACTGTATGTCTTTCAGATGATCCGCGACAGAGGAAGAGTAGATTATGATGTCATCCAAATACACAAGACAATTTCTACCCCTCAGATCTCCCAGGACAGTCTCCATCAACCTTTGGAAGGTTGCTGGAGCATTCTTCAAACCAAAAGGCATGACTTTGAAGGAGTACAAACCAGCAGGGGTGACAAAGGCAGTCTTGTCCTGACTAGCGGGATCCATTGCCACCTGCCAATAGCCACTGTTCAGATCCAGATGACTAAAGATAGATGCTCCTGCCAGAGATTCCAGGATGTCATTTATGTTTGGTAGAGGGTAGGCATCGCTTTCTGTTATGGCATTCGGCTTCCTGTAGTCTACACAGAATCGATATCCACCATCTTTCTTAGGAATCAGGACAACCGGAGAAGCCCATCCGGAAAAAGACGGTTCCACAATTCCATTCTCCAACATGCTTTTGAGCAGTTCATTGAGGATTGTCAGTTTGGCGGGGGACAACCTGTAGGGACGCTGCTTAATAGGGACATCATGCCGGGTATAGATTTTGTGTTTGAAGATGGTTGTACGGCCGAGTGTAAGAGTGCAGACCTCACTGTTCATCTCCAACATCTGGGAGAGCTTCCACCTTTCCTCATCCGACAGACATGCCTGTTCTACTGCTTGTTTGATGTAGAAATCAGCATCAGGTTGGCTTTTGCTCTCGGAAGAAAGGGGGGGTACGGCGGTAATCAGGGTGACAGTTGGGTTCTCCGACTTCACTGGTGGAACATGTTTTTGTCTTTGTCTTTTTATATTTTCTCGGTCTCTGACTTGACCTTGTCCGGACTCTGCATAATGTAGCAGGCTCCAGCCTGAAATCAGGGCATTACCAGGTTGAAATGGATGAGGCTGGGAATAGTCAGAGTGCAGCCGATAGGAGGGTTCGGACATCGAGATGGTCAGTCCACTGAAGAACAGGAAGTCTAGACCAAGGACTACAGCAAATGCAAGGCTTGAATCTGCAAGAATAGCCACAGGAAGTTTAATAGTCTCATCATGCAGTTGTATTATTATACTAATCCAGCCCAAAGGGGTGGTAGGTTCTCCATTGGCCAAGTACAATGGTCCCTCCTCCCATGTTTGTAGCTCCTCATGAGGTAATGCCATGTTCTGCCACAGGGCCTCTTGCATCAGGGTGTAAGTTGCTCCTGTGTCAATTATGGCCTTCCCTCTCCAGTTCCTAACAGTCAGGGGCACCAACAGTTGTTGCGGAATAGTAATAAGACAGCTAGGGGTGATGTCTAAAGGCTTCATGGGCATTAAGGCTGACCCAATGATATGCAAGCCACCACGTCTGTCTAGACTGTCGGTCTTCTGTCCTTTCTGACCTTTTCCGGAATCCTGACGCTGGACATAGAGCGGGCAAGAACCTGGAGGATGTTGGACTTTACATCTCCAACACATCACTGGACTTTTGTCTTGGCTCTTGGGTACAAATATCTGAGATGGTTTAGCCCCCAGAAAGCTATGGGTATACTGGGATGAGGGAACAGGGTTTTTAGTTTGAAGGTGGTGCTTCCAGTCCTTCTCCAACTGAGTCCCCAGACGCACCAGATCATCCACATTCTGCACACGTTCTCGAAGTTGACTAGCAAGGCGGGGAATCATGTTCTTGAGAATGAGTTTGACCATCTCCGGCTCAGTAATGTCAGCCTTCCATCTCCTACATAGAACTCGATAGGAGAAGGCAAAGTCCCGTATTGGCTCTGCTTCACCCTGGACTCTGTTACGAACACGTTCCGCCAGTTCATCCCCATAGTCCTCTGAGAGGAAGGCTGAGAGGAATATTTTTTGAAACTCCTCCCAGGTTGACACATGTTCACAGGCTATCTCCCACCAGTCTCTTGCTGTACCATGGAGAACACTGCGGAGGGTGGCAAGAACCTCCCAGTCAGTAAGGGGCCGGATAGAAAGAAAATCATTACACTTAGATAAGAAAAACAGTGGATCAACATCATCTTCTGGGCTGCCAAAAGTAGGGAAAAGTAGTTTGATAGGGAGGGAGCGCTCTAGAGAAGGCATGACAGTTTCAGCAGGAGTTCTGTTTAACAGTATCTTCATAGGGGTTTTTGTAGTGCTACCTGTTCCTATTCCGGTACTGACCAAGCCAGTGGCAGAGGTAAAACCTAAGGGAGGTACAGAAGATTTGTCCAGAATGGAAAAGCCTTTCATTTCCTCCTGGTGCAGCTCTTCCATTTGAAGGTCTGTGGCCTTCTGTGCTTTTTCCATCTCATTAACGGTGTCCTTTTTAGTTTTTTCAATCAACAATTGTAGTTCCCCTGTGAGAGAGTTCTTCATGTCCTCCATAACTTCCTTCAGATAAGAACACACTCCCTTCACAACAGAGGCTGACTCCTCTGCTCTCTGTTTTTGTTCCTCCTCAAGATAGATTAGGACTTGCTGATGGTTAGATTCCATTTGTGTTTTGAACTGGTGCAGTTGTCCCTGAATATCCTGTTTCAGAGAATCGTGTAAATATTTTTGTCTCTGAACAATTTGTTGTTGGTTTTCCTCCATTTGACAGGGAAGGTAATCCAACCTCAGCTGCACATCTGTCTGATGAGCCTCCACACATTCACTGAGTTTGCGAATGGCATTCTCCTGCATTGTCAAACTATGATTGGTGTGTGTCCATTGATGTTCCAGTTGTCCAGTGATCACAGAGACACCTCTCCCAGCCTCTCTGGGCAGGGTAACAGGAAGAGGTTGAGGTGAGGGTAATGGTGGAGAGGTTATAGACGAGCCAGAAACCTGGGGATTAGGGTCAGTGCAATCCAACTCCATTAGTTCATCGAATCCTTCCACAATGACAGAATCTTGAACACGATTACCATTAGGTGTGTCCACATTGACACAGTATGGGGTTCCAACAAAAGACATGATTCAACCTTGTGTGAATGGTGTCATGGGTGTTTCTCTTCAGGTCCCTGTTCAGGCGCCACTTCTGTAGCGGTATTAATTAGAGAAAGGTAAAGAAGATTTTGTTCGGGCGCCAGGCAGGTATTAACCCTGCCGAAAGGAAAATAATAGAACAGCGAGAGTACCACTACCAGACCCACACACATCAACAGAAGAGACTGCCTAGAGTGTAGCCTGTTGACCAGATAGCCAGCGGAGAGGAAAAAGAGTACACACCCTATAGATCCCATATCACATCAGTCCTTCCATAATTCTTGGTAACCCCACCAAACATACCTCATATAACAATAATGGCAGAGCAAATAAACATCAACTTCATACAATCATTAATGAACCCAGTCATCACACAGAGGATTTGCAAAAGTTTGTATTTTCTTCTTGGGAACGAGTGCAGAGGGTATGAATGTGTGGTGTCCATATACACACTAGTCCAGCTCCAATCAAACTTAAATGTACTTAGGAAATAGAGTCAGTTTCAGTGTAAAGCACTGGAAATAGCGTGAAGAAAAAGAGAGAAAGAGAACAAGAGAGGGCTTAGCTGTGGTCTTGAGGTTGCAGGTATCCGGTCTGTCTGTCCGATGATATGTTGGGTTGTAGTTGAACGCCTCGCAACAAATGTTGCTTCTTATCCATTTGATCCATAACCATCGCGGTCCCACATGAGAACAACCACGTCGTCGAGCGATCACACCGAGGATTGATTCAAAAAACTGTACCACCACATATAGTGAAGACAAACAAAAAAACCTCTGCAGCATAGCACACACCAACCAAACTGTCGCGCCAACAAGAGCTCTCTCCAATAGAGCTTAACGAGCTCTTTTATCTCCTCCTTCCTACTGCTCCTCTGCTCTTAAAGTGGCGGCGCACTTAAGTGCAGGATTTCGCCACACTCCTCCCCCCATGAAAAAACAAAGCCTGTAGAAACAGAGAGGATGCAGGCTTTGACAAGCTAATGTTCCTGCTATCCAAAACCAGGGAAGTCCTCATCATCAGAGTCCTCCACGAAGAGTTCCTGCAGGTGCTGTTTTTGCCTGCGATCCAGCTCTTCTGCCGTAGGGTAGCAAGGCTTTAGGTCAACAACATGCACCGTCCTGACATCTTCCCCAGTGTCCTCCAAACAGACCAAGTAGTTCACTGGTCCCAACTGCTGCACTACACGGTATGGACCTTTCCATCTCGAAGCTAGCTTGGCAGTGAACTTCTGAGATGCCTTCGACAGATGATGGGAACGTACCCAGACACGAGACTGGGGTGGGAAACACACGTCTCGTCTATGTTTATCATAGTTTCTCAGCTGTCGTTGTTTGGCTTTGGTTTTGCTGGCCTCCACTCTGGCTAGCAAGGTGTGATGGTGTTGTACGGCATCAAACGCTGGGCAGTCAGGTGAAACATTAGAACTTTGCAAGACTCTGTCCATCGGACCTTTAAGTGGTCTTCTCAGGTGGAGTTCAGCGGGAGTGACCCCAGAAGTCTCCTGCACGGCAGAGTTCAGTGCAAAGCGAAATTCAGGAAGATGCTGATCCCACCTTGTGTGCTGATCCCCCACGAATGAAGCAATCATCCCCTTCAGGGTACGGTTTACCCTCTCGGTCAGGTTGGTCTGAGGATGGTAGGCTGTGGTCAGCTTGGCAATTACACCCCAGTAGGTACAAAGCTCTTTGTATATTCCTGATATGAACTGCGGACCTCGGTCAGAGAGGATTTGGTCTGGAATTCCGAATCTGGTAAAGACCTCCCGTCGCAGAATTAGAGCAATGGCTGATGCAGTGGCTTTGCGGAGTGGAAACAACTCCACCCAGTGTGTGTAGTAGTCCACTACCACCAATAAAAATTCATTCCGGGTTCCCCGGCTGGGAGGAAAAGGTCCCATGAGGTCAATTCCCAACATTTCATTTGGATGGTTTACCACGGTCTGCTGCAATTTTCCAGCAGGTCTGCCAATGTTTGGTTTGTATTTCTGGCAGACTTCACACTGTTGTACAAACTTCCGGGTATCAACCCACATGCCTGGCCAGTAAACCACCTCTTGTAGTCTTCGATACGTTTTAAAAACTCCAAGATGGCCACTCATGGGGTTAGCATGATAAGCTTGGATAATCTGGTCACTCAATGTAGAGGGAATGAAGACACGATAATGGGAGCTGTGTATTCCCTCTCCTCTTGGAGTTTTTCGATACACTTTATCCTGAATTATGCTATACTTATCATTGAAACGACTCTTTGAGTCTTCTTCAGACAGACTCTTGTGGATCGCCATGATGGCAGCATCCTTCTGCTGGGCTCTCCATACACTCTCATCATCCAGAGGAAAGGAATCATCCAGACACTTAGCGGTAGTGTAAGTGCTGCACAAGGGAGGACAAACATTGGCAGTCTCTGTAATCCGAGAAAGGGCATCTGGTACAACGTTCAGTTTTCCTTTGCGATACTCAATGATGAAGTCAAACTTCTGCAGTCGGATAGACCAGCGAATAAGACGGCTGTTGGTCTTGCCTGATGCCAGAACCCACTGCAGAGCAGCGTGGTCGGTGACAACGGTGAAGATCTTCGCCTCCAAGTAGTAGCTCCATTTCTCCAAAGCCCAGACCACAGCGAGGCACTCCCTTTCAGTCGTTGAATAATTCCTCTCGGCTGAATTAAGGGTGCGACTTGCATAGGCAAGAACTTCTTCTGTTCCAAGTCCTGTTTGTTGAGCCAAGACGGCTCCAAGTCCTGTTTGACTTGCATCCGTGTACACAATGAAATGAGCATTCAAGTTAGGATGTCCCAGCACTGGAGGAGTAATGAGACTGTTTTTGAGTGCTTCAAATGCACTTTGGCATGCAGAGGTCCATTGGAATTTCACACCCTTCTTCTTAAGGTGGTTGAGGGGTTCGGCGACCTTTGAAAAGTCAGGCACAAACCTGTGGTACCATCCAGCCATACCCAAAAAACGCTGAACAGCCTTGAGGGATGTGGGAATTGGGAATTCCTGCACGGCTGCAACTTTGGCTGGATCTGCATGGATACCTTCAGCATTAACCACATGACCAAGGAACTTGAGTTCTGGCAAACAGAAACGACACTTCTTCAAGTTCAAGGTCAAACCTGCAGCCTTTAGTCTGTCGAAGACGGACTGTATGTCTTTCAGATGATCCGCGACAGAGGAAGAGTAGATTATGATGTCATCCAAATACACAAGACAATTTCTACCCCTCAGATCTCCCAGGACAGTCTCCATCAACCTTTGGAAGGTTGCTGGAGCATTCTTCAAACCAAAAGGCATGACTTTGAAGGAGTACAAACCAGCAGGGGTGACAAAGGCAGTCTTGTCCTGACTAGCGGGATCCATTGCCACCTGCCAATAGCCACTGTTCAGATCCAGATGACTAAAGATAGATGCTCCTGCCAGAGATTCCAGGATGTCATTTATGTTTGGTAGAGGGTAGGCATCGCTTTCTGTTATGGCATTCGGCTTCCTGTAGTCTACACAGAATCGATATCCACCATCTTTCTTAGGAATCAGGACAACCGGAGAAGCCCATCCGGAAAAAGACGGTTCCACAATTCCATTCTCCAACATGCTTTTGAGCAGTTCATTGAGGATTGTCAGTTTGGCGGGGGACAACCTGTAGGGACGCTGCTTAATAGGGACATCATGCCGGGTATAGATTTTGTGTTTGAAGATGGTTGTACGGCCGAGTGTAAGAGTGCAGACCTCACTGTTCATCTCCAACATCTGGGAGAGCTTCCACCTTTCCTCATCCGACAGACATGCCTGTTCTACTGCTTGTTTGATGTAGAAATCAGCATCAGGTTGGCTTTTGCTCTCGGAAGAAAGGGGGGGTACGGCGGTAATCAGGGTGACAGTTGGGTTCTCCGACTTCACTGGTGGAACATGTTTTTGTCTTTGTCTTTTTATATTTTCTCGGTCTCTGACTTGACCTTGTCCGGACTCTGCATAATGTAGCAGGCTCCAGCCTGAAATCAGGGCATTACCAGGTTGAAATGGATGAGGCTGGGAATAGTCAGAGTGCAGCCGATAGGAGGGTTCGGACATCGAGATGGTCAGTCCACTGAAGAACAGGAAGTCTAGACCAAGGACTACAGCAAATGCAAGGCTTGAATCTGCAAGAATAGCCACAGGAAGTTTAATAGTCTCATCATGCAGTTGTATTATTATACTAATCCAGCCCAAAGGGGTGGTAGGTTCTCCATTGGCCAAGTACAATGGTCCCTCCTCCCATGTTTGTAGCTCCTCATGAGGTAATGCCATGTTCTGCCACAGGGCCTCTTGCATCAGGGTGTAAGTTGCTCCTGTGTCAATTATGGCCTTCCCTCTCCAGTTCCTAACAGTCAGGGGCACCAACAGTTGTTGCGGAATAGTAATAAGACAGCTAGGGGTGATGTCTAAAGGCTTCATGGGCATTAAGGCTGACCCAATGATATGCAAGCCACCACGTCTGTCTAGACTGTCGGTCTTCTGTCCTTTCTGACCTTTTCCGGAATCCTGACGCTGGACATAGAGCGGGCAAGAACCTGGAGGATGTTGGACTTTACATCTCCAACACATCACTGGACTTTTGTCTTGGCTCTTGGGTACAAATATCTGAGATGGTTTAGCCCCCAGAAAGCTATGGGTATACTGGGATGAGGGAACAGGGTTTTTAGTTTGAAGGTGGTGCTTCCAGTCCTTCTCCAACTGAGTCCCCAGACGCACCAGATCATCCACATTCTGCACACGTTCTCGAAGTTGACTAGCAAGGCGGGGAATCATGTTCTTGAGAATGAGTTTGACCATCTCCGGCTCAGTAATGTCAGCCTTCCATCTCCTACATAGAACTCGATAGGAGAAGGCAAAGTCCCGTATTGGCTCTGCTTCACCCTGGACTCTGTTACGAACACGTTCCGCCAGTTCATCCCCATAGTCCTCTGAGAGGAAGGCTGAGAGGAATATTTTTTGAAACTCCTCCCAGGTTGACACATGTTCACAGGCTATCTCCCACCAGTCTCTTGCTGTACCATGGAGAACACTGCGGAGGGTGGCAAGAACCTCCCAGTCAGTAAGGGGCCGGATAGAAAGAAAATCATTACACTTAGATAAGAAAAACAGTGGATCAACATCATCTTCTGGGCTGCCAAAAGTAGGGAAAAGTAGTTTGATAGGGAGGGAGCGCTCTAGAGAAGGCATGACAGTTTCAGCAGGAGTTCTGTTTAACAGTATCTTCATAGGGGTTTTTGTAGTGCTACCTGTTCCTATTCCGGTACTGACCAAGCCAGTGGCAGAGGTAAAACCTAAGGGAGGTACAGAAGATTTGTCCAGAATGGAAAAGCCTTTCATTTCCTCCTGGTGCAGCTCTTCCATTTGAAGGTCTGTGGCCTTCTGTGCTTTTTCCATCTCATTAACGGTGTCCTTTTTAGTTTTTTCAATCAACAATTGTAGTTCCCCTGTGAGAGAGTTCTTCATGTCCTCCATAACTTCCTTCAGATAAGAACACACTCCCTTCACAACAGAGGCTGACTCCTCTGCTCTCTGTTTTTGTTCCTCCTCAAGATAGATTAGGACTTGCTGATGGTTAGATTCCATTTGTGTTTTGAACTGGTGCAGTTGTCCCTGAATATCCTGTTTCAGAGAATCGTGTAAATATTTTTGTCTCTGAACAATTTGTTGTTGGTTTTCCTCCATTTGACAGGGAAGGTAATCCAACCTCAGCTGCACATCTGTCTGATGAGCCTCCACACATTCACTGAGTTTGCGAATGGCATTCTCCTGCATTGTCAAACTATGATTGGTGTGTGTCCATTGATGTTCCAGTTGTCCAGTGATCACAGAGACACCTCTCCCAGCCTCTCTGGGCAGGGTAACAGGAAGAGGTTGAGGTGAGGGTAATGGTGGAGAGGTTATAGACGAGCCAGAAACCTGGGGATTAGGGTCAGTGCAATCCAACTCCATTAGTTCATCGAATCCTTCCACAATGACAGAATCTTGAACACGATTACCATTAGGTGTGTCCACATTGACACAGTATGGGGTTCCAACAAAAGACATGATTCAACCTTGTGTGAATGGTGTCATGGGTGTTTCTCTTCAGGTCCCTGTTCAGGCGCCACTTCTGTAGCGGTATTAATTAGAGAAAGGTAAAGAAGATTTTGTTCGGGCGCCAGGCAGGTATTAACCCTGCCGAAAGGAAAATAATAGAACAGCGAGAGTACCACTACCAGACCCACACACATCAACAGAAGAGACTGCCTAGAGTGTAGCCTGTTGACCAGATAGCCAGCGGAGAGGAAAAAGAGTACACACCCTATAGATCCCATATCACATCAGTCCTTCCATAATTCTTGGTAACCCCACCAAACATACCTCATATAACAATAATGGCAGAGCAAATAAACATCAACTTCATACAATCATTAATGAACCCAGTCATCACACAGAGGATTTGCAAAAGTTTGTATTTTCTTCTTGGGAACGAGTGCAGAGGGTATGAATGTGTGGTGTCCATATACACACTAGTCCAGCTCCAATCAAACTTAAATGTACTTAGGAAATAGAGTCAGTTTCAGTGTAAAGCACTGGAAATAGCGTGAAGAAAAAGAGAGAAAGAGAACAAGAGAGGGCTTAGCTGTGGTCTTGAGGTTGCAGGTATCCGGTCTGTCTGTCCGATGATATGTTGGGTTGTAGTTGAACGCCTCGCAACAAATGTTGCTTCTTATCCATTTGATCCATAACCATCGCGGTCCCACATGAGAACAACCACGTTGTCGAGCGATCACACCGAGGATTGATTCAAAAAACTGTACAACCACATATAGTGAAGACAAACAAAAAAAACCTCTGCAGCATAGCACACACCAACCAAACTGTCGCGCCAACAAGAGCTCTCTCCAATAGAGCTTAACGAGCTCTTTTATCTCCTCCTTCCTACTGCTCCTCTGCTCTTAAAGTGGCGGCGCACTTAAGTGCAGGATTTCGCCACAAAATAGCTAATCAAATGGCGACCTGGACTACCTGCACTGGACTCTACACACACACACTGGACTCTACTCACAAACACACACTGGACTCCACACACGCACGCACTGGACTCTACTCACACTGGACTCCACACACGCACGCACTGGACTCTACTCACACTGGACTCCACACACGCACGCACTGGACTCCACACACACACGCACTGGACTCCACACAAGCACGCACTGGACTCCACACACGCACGCACTGGAATCCACACAAGCACGCACTGGACTCCACACACGCACACACTGGACTCCACACACACACGCACTGGACTCTACGTAATGGATGTGAAATGGCTAGCTAGTTAGCGGTGGTGCGCGCTAATAGCCTTTCAATCGGTGACGTCACTTGCTCTGAGACCTTGAAGTAGTGGTTCCCCTTGCTCTGCGGCCGCGGCCTTTGTGGAGCGATGGGTAACGATTCTTCATGGGTGACTGTTGTTGATGTGTGCAGAGGGTTCCTGGATCGCGCCAGGGGACGGACGTAAAAGTTAAACTGTTACATTGCTGCTGTTGACCCGGATCACTGGCTGCTGCGGAAAAGGAGGAGGTTGAAAGGGGGGTGAGTGTAACGGATGTGAAATGGCTAGTTAGTTAGCAGTGGTGCGCGCTAATAGCCTTCCAATCGGTGACGTCACTCGCTTTGAGACCTTGAAGTAGTAGTTCCACTTGCTCGGCTTTTGTGGAGCGATGGGTAACGATGCTTCGTGGGTGACTGTTGTTGATGTGTGCAGAGGGTCCCTGGTTCGCGCCCGGGTCGGGGCGAGGGGATGGACTAAAGTTAAACTGTTACATCTACACACACTGGATTCTACACACACACACACTGGACTCTACACACTGTAACGGTTTTGACTTGAGTATTTTATTTATAGGGGTGCCAGGTAGGGTGTGCCTACCAGAGAAAACATTGGTTTCTCCTTTTGGTTTGGGAGGGAATGAGTCCCATCTGGTCCGTCAAGTCTACACCAATACACTCACACACTGGACTCCACTCACACACTGGACTCCACTCACACACTGGACTCCACTCACACACTGGACTCCACTCACACACTGGACTCCACTCACACACTGGACTCCACTCACACACTGGACTCCACTCACACACTGGACTCCACTCACACACTGGACTCTACTCACACACTGGACTCTACTCACACACTGGACTCTACTCACACACTGGACTCTACTCACACACTGGACTCCACTCACACACTGGACTCCACTCACACACTGGACTCCACTCACACACTGGACTCCACTCACACACTGGACTCCACTCACACACTGGACTCCACTCACACACTGGACTCCACTCACACACTGGACTCCACTCACACACTGGACTCCACTCAAACACTGGACTCCACTCACACACTGGACTCCACTCACACACTGGACTCTACACACACTCTGGATTCTACACACACACTGAACTCCACACACTGGACTCCACACACACACACTGGACTCCACACACACACACTGGACTCTACTCACACACTGGACTCTACTCACACACTGGACTCTACTCACACACTGGACTCTACTCACACACTGGACTCTACTCACACACTGGACTCCACTCACACACTGGACTCCACTCACACACTGGACTCCACTCACACACTGGACTCCACTCACACACTGGACTCCACTCACACACTGGACTCCACTCACACACTGGACTCCACTCACACACTGGACTCCACTCAAACACTGGACTCCACTCACACACTGGACTCCACTCACACACTGGACTCTACACACACTCTGGATTCTACACACACACTGAACTCCACACACTGGACTCCACACACACGCGCTGGACTCCACACACACGCGCTGGACTCCACACACACGCGCTGGACTCCACACACACGCGCTGGACTCCACACACACGCGCTGGACTCCACTCACACGCGCTGGACTCCACACACACGCGCTGGACTCCACACACACGCGCTGGACTCCACACACATGCGCTGGACACTACACACACACGCTGGACTCTACACACACACGCTGGACTCTACACACACGCTGGACTCTACACACACGCTGGACTCTACACACACGCTGGACTCTACACACACGCTGGACTCTACTCACACGCACTGGACTCTACTCACACGCACTGGACTCTACTCACACGCACTGGACTCTACTCACACGCACTGGACTCTACTCACACGCACTGGACTCTACTCACACGCACTGGACTCTACTCACACGCACTGGACTCTACTCACACACTGGACTCTACTCACACACTGGACTCTACTCACACACTGGACTCTACTCACACACTGGACTCTACTCACACACTGGACTCTACTCACACACTGGACTCTACTCACACACTGGACTCCACTCACACACTGGACTCCACTCACACACTGGACTCTACACACACTCTGGATTCTACACACACACTGGACTCCACACACTGGACTCCACACACACACACTGGACTCTACTCACACACTGGACTCTACTCACACACTGGACTCTACTCACACACTGGACTCTACTCACACACTGGACTCTACTCACACGCACTGGACTCCACTCACACGCACTGGACTCCACACACACGCACTGGACTCCACACACACGCGCTGGACTCCACACACACGCGCTGGACTCCACACACACGCGCTGGACTCCACACACACGCGCTGGACTCCACACACACGCGCTGGACTCCACACACACGCGCTGGACTCCACACACACGCACTGGACTCCACACACACGCGCTGGACTCCACACACACGCGCTGGACTCCACACACACACACGCTGGACTCTACACACACGCTGGACTCTACACACACACGCTGGACTCTACACACACACGCTGGACTCTACACACACACGCTGGACTCTACACACACACGCTGGACTCTACACACACACGCTGGACTCTACACACACACGCTGGACTCTACACACACACGCTGGACTCTACACACACACGCTGGACTCTACAAACACACGCTGGACTCTACACACACACGCTGGACTCTACACACACACTGGACTCTACACACACACTGGACTCTACACACACACTGGACTCTACACACACACTGGACTCTACACTCACTGGACTCTACACACACACTGGACTCTACACACACACTGGACTCTACTCACACACTGGACTCTACTCACACTCTGGATACTGGACTCCACACACACATACTAGACTCTACTCACACACTGGACTCTACTCACACACTGGACTCTACTCACACACTGGACTCTACTCACACACTGGACTCTACTCACACACTGGACTCCACACACACGCACTGGACTCCACACACACGCACTGGACTCCACACACACGCACTGGACTCCACACACACGCACTGGACTCCACACACACGCACTGGACTCCACACACACGCACTGGACTCCACACACACGCACTGGACTCCACACACACGCAATGGACTCCACACACACGCACTGGACTCCACACACACGCACTGGACTCCACACACACGCACTGGACTCCACACACACGCACTGGACTCCACACACACGCACTGGACTCCACACACACACACTGGACTCCACACACACACACTGGACTCCACTCACACACTGGACTCCACTCACACACTGGACTCCACTCACACACTGGACTCCACTCACACACTGGACTCTACTCACAGACTGGACTCTACTCACACACTGGACTCTACTCACACACTGGACTCTACTCACACACTGGACTCTACTCACACACTGGACTCTACTCACACACTGGACTCTACTCACACACTGGACTCTACTCACACACTGGACTCTACTCACACACTGGACTCTACTCACACACTGGACTCCACTCACACACTGGACTCCACTCACACACTGGACTCTACACACACTCTGGATTCTACACACACACTGGACTCCACACACTGGACTCCACACACACACACTGGACTCTACTCACACACTGGACTCTACTCACACACTGGACTCTACTCACACACTGGACTCTACTCACACACTGGACTCTACTCACACACTGGACTCTACTCACACACTGGACTCTACTCACACACTGGACTCCACTCACACGCGCTGGACTCCACACACACGCGCTGGACTCCACACACACGCGCTGGACTCCACACACACGCGCTGGACTCCACACACACGCGCTGGACTCCACACACACGCGCTGGACTCCACACACACGCGCTGGACTCCACACACACGCGCTGGACTCTACACACACACACGCTGGACTCTACACACACGCTGGACTCTACACACACACGCTGGACTCTACACACACACGCTGGACTCTACACACACACGCTGGACTCTACACACACACGCTGGACTCTACACACACACGCTGGACTCTACACACACACGCTGGACTCTACACACACACGCTGGACTCTACACACACACTGGACTCTACACACACACTGGACTCTACACACACACTGGACTCTACACACACACTGGACTCTACACACACACTGGACTCTACTCACACACTGGACTCTACTCACACACTGGACTCTACTCACACACTGGACTCTACTCACACACTGGACTCTACTCACACACTGGACTCTACTCACACACTGGACTCTACTCACACACTGGACTCTACTCACACACTGGACTCTACTCACACACTGGACTCTACTCACACACTGGACTCTACTCACACACTGGACTCTACTCACACACTGGACTCTACTCACACACTGGACTCTACTCACACACTGGACTCTACTCACACACTGGACTCTACTCACACACTGGACTCCACTCACACGCGCTGGACTCCACACACACGCGCTGGACTCCACACACACGCGCTGGACTCCACACACACGCGCTGGACTCCACACACACGCGCTGGACTCCACACACACGCGCTGGACTCCACACACACGCGCTGGACTCCACACACACGCGCTGGACTCCACACACACGCGCTGGACTCCACACACACGCGCTGGACTCTACACACACACACGCTGGACTCTACACACACACGCTGGACTCTACACACACACGCTGGACTCTACACACACACGCTGGACTCTACACACACACGCTGGACTCTACACACACACGCTGGACTCTACACACACACGCTGGACTCTACACACACACGCTGGACTCTACACACACACGCTGGACTCTACACACACACGCTGGACTCTACACACACACTGGACTCTACACACACACTGGACTCTACACACACACTGGACTCTACACACACACTGGACTCTACACACACACTGGACTCTACTCACACACTGGACTCTACTCACACACTGGACTCTACTCACACACTGGACTCTACTCACACACTGGACTCTACTCACACACTGGACTCTACTCACACACTGGACTCTACTCACACACTGGACTCTACTCACACACTGGACTCTACTCACACACTGGACTCTACTCACACACTGGACTCTACTCACACACTGGACTCTACTCACACACTGGACTCTACTCACACACTGGACTCTACTCACACACTGGACTCTACTCACACACTGGACTCTACTCACACACTGGACTCTACTCACACACTGGACTCTACTCACACACTGGACTCTACTCACACACTGGACTCTACTCACACACTGGACTCTACTCACACACTGGACTCTACTCACACACTGGACTCCACTCACACACTGGACTCCACTCACACACTGGACTCCACTCACACACTGGACTCTACACACACTCTGGATTCTACACACACACTGGACTCCACACACTGGACTCCACACACACACACACTGGACTCTACTCACACACTGGACTCTACTCACACACTGGACTCTACTCACACACTGGACTCTACTCACACACTGGACTCCACTCACACGCACTGGACTCCACACACACGCACTGGACTCCACACACACGCACTGGACTCCACACACACGCACTGGACTCCACACACACGCACTGGACTCCACACACACGCACTGGACTCCACACACACGCACTGGACTCTACACACACACACTGGACTCTACACACACACTGGACTCTACACACACACGCTGGACTCTACACACACACGCTGGACTCTACACACACACGCTGGACTCTACACACACACTGGACTCTACACACACACTGGACTCTACACACACACTGGACTCTACACACACACTGGACTCTACACTCACTGGACTCTACACACACACTGGACTCTACACACACACTGGACTCTACTCACACACTGGACTCTACTCACACTCTGGATACTGGACTCCACACACACACACTGGACTCTACTCACACACTGGACTCTACTCACACACTGGACTCTACTCACACACTGGACTCTACTCACACACTGGATTCTACACACACACTGGACTCTACTCACACACTGGACTCCACACACACGCACCGGACTCCACACACACGCACCGGACTCCACACACACGCACCGGACTCCACACACACGCACCGGACTCCACACACACGCACCGGACTCCACACACACGCACCGGACTCCACACACACGCACCGGACTCCACACACACGCACCGGACTCCACACACACGCACCGGACTCCACACACACGCACCGGACTCCACACACACGCACCGGAATCCACACACACGCACCGGACTCCACACACACGCACCGGACTCCACACACACGCACCGGACTCCACACACACGCACCGGACTCCACACACACGCACCGGACTCCACACACACGCACCGGACTCCACAAACACGCACCGGACTCCACACACACGCACCGGACTCCACACACACGCACCGGACTCCACACACACGCACCGGACTCCACACACACGCACCGGACTCCACACACACGCACCGGACTCCACACACACGCACCGGACTCCACACACACGCACCGGACTCCACACACACGCACCGGACTCCACACACACGCACCGGACTCCACACACACGCACCGGACTCCACACACACGCACCGGACTCCACACACACGCACCGGACTCCACACACACGCACCGGACTCCACACACACGCACCGGACTCCACACACACGCACCGGACTCCACACACACGCACCGGACTCCACACACACGCACCGGACTCCACACACACGCACCGGACTCCACACACACGCACCGGACTCCACACACACGCACCGGACTCCACACACACGCACCGGACTCCACACACACGCACCGGACTCCACACACACGCACCGGACTCCACACACACGCACCGGACTCCACACACACGCACCGGACTCCACACACACGCACCGGACTCCACACACACGCACCGGACTCCACACACACGCACCGGACTCCACACACACGCACCGGACTCCACACACACGCACCGGACTCCACACACACGCACCGGACTCCACACACACGCACCGGACTCCACACACACGCACCGGACTCCACACACACGCACCGGACTCCACACACACGCACCGGACTCCACACACACGCACCGGACTCCACACACACGCACCGGACTCCACACACACGCACCGGACTCCACACACACGCACCGGACTCCACTCACACGCACCGGACTCCACTCACACGCACCGGACTCCACTCACACGCACCGGACTCCACTCACACGCACCGGACTCCACTCACACGCACCGGACTCCACTCACACGCACCGGACTCCACTCACACGCACCGGACTCCACTCACACACTGGACTCCACTCACACACTGGACTCTACTCACACACTGGACTCTACTCACACACTGGACTCTACTCACACACTGGACTCTACTCACACACTGGACTCTACTCACACACTGGACTCTACTCACACACTGGACTCTACTCACACACTGGACTCTACTCACACACTGGACTCTACTCACACACTGGACTCCACTCACACACTGGACTCCACTCACACACTGGACTCTACACACACTCTGGATTCTACACACACTCTGGATTCTACACACACACTGGATTCTACACACACACTGGATTCTACACACACACACACTGGACTCCACACACACACACACTGGACTCTACTCACACACTGGACTCTACTCACACACTGGACTCTACTCACACACTGGACTCTACTCACACACTGGACTCCACTCACACGCACTGGACTCCACACACACGCACTGGACTCCACACACACGCACTGGACTCCACACACACGCACTGGACTCCACACACACGCACTGGACTCCACACACACGCACTGGACTCCACACACACGCACTGGACTCCACACACACGCACTGGACTCTACACACACACTGGACTCTACACACACACGCTGGACTCTACACACACACGCTGGACTCTACACACACACGCTGGACTCTACACACACACGCTGGACTCTACACACACACGCTGGACTCTACACACACGCTGGACTCTACACACACGCTGGACTCTACACACACGCTGGACTCTACACACACACTGGACTCTACACACACACTGGACTCTACACACACACTGGACTCTACTCACACACTGGACTCCACTCACACACTGGACTCCACTCACACACTGGACTCCACTCACACACTGGACTCCACTCACACACTGGACTCCACTCACACACTGGACTCTACTCACACACTGGACTCTACTCACACACTGGACTCTACTCACACACTGGACTCTACTCACACACTGGACTCTACTCACACACTGGACTCTACTCACACACTGGACTCTACTCACACACTGGACTCTACTCACACACTGGACTCTACTCACACACTGGACTCTACTCACACACTGGACTCTACTCACACACTGGACTCCACTCACACACTGGACTCCACTCACACACTGGACTCTACAAACACTCTGGATTCTACACACACTCTGGATTCTACACACACACTGGATTCTACACACACACTGGACTCCACACACACACACACTGGACTCTACTCACACACTGGACTCTACTCACACACTGGACTCTACTCACACACTGGACTCCACTCACACGCACTGGACTCCACACACACGCACTGGACTCCACACACACGCACTGGACTCCACACACACGCACTGGACTCCACACACACGCACTGGACTCCACACACACGCACTGGACTCCACACACACGCACTGGACTCCACACACACGCACTGGACTCTACACACACACTGGACTCTACACACACACGCTGGACTCTACACACACACGCTGGACTCTACACACACACGCTGGACTCTACACACACACGCTGGACTCTACACACACGCTGGACTCTACACACACGCTGGACTCTACTCACACACTGGACTCTACACACACACTGGACTCTACACACACACTGGACTCTACACACACACTGGACTCTACACACACACTGGACTCTACACACACACTGGACTCTACACACACACTGGACTCTACACACACACTGGACTCTACTCACACACTGGACTCTACTCACACTCTGGATACTGGACTCCACACACACACACTGGACTCTACTCACACACTGGACTCTACTCACACACTGGACTCTACTCACACACTGGACTCTACTCACACACTGGACTCTACTCACACACTGGACTCTACTCACACACTGGACTCTACTCACACACTGGACTCCACTCACACGCACTGGACTCCACTCACACGCACTGGACTCCACACACACGCACTGGACTCCACACACACGCACTGGACTCCACACACACGCACTGGATTCCACACACACGCACTGGACTCTACACACACACTGGACTCTACTCACACACTGGACTCTACTCACACTCTGGATACTGGACTCCACACACACACACACTGGACTCTACTCACACACTGGACTCTACTCACACACTGGACTCTACTCACACACTGGACTCTACTCACACACTGGACTCTACTCACACACTGGACTCTACTCACACACTGGATTCTACACACACACTGGACTCTACTCACACACTGGACTCTACTCACACACTGGACTCTACTCACACACTGGACTCTACTCACACGCACCGGACTCCACACACACGCACCGGACTCCACACACACGCACCGGACTCCACACACACGCACCGGACTCCACACACACGCACCGGACTCCACACACACGCACCGGACTCCACACACACGCACCGGACTCCACACACACGCACCGGACTCCACACACACGCACCGGACTCCACACACACGCACCGGACTCCACACACACGCACCGGACTCCACACACACGCACCGGACTCCACACACACGCACCGGACTCCACACACACGCACCGGACTCCACACACACGCACCGGACTCCACACACACGCACCGGACTCCACACACACGCACCGGACTCCACACACACGCACCGGACTCCACACACACGCACCGGACTCCACACACACGCACCGGACTCCACACACACGCACCGGACTCCACACACACGCACCGGACTCCACACACACGCACCGGACTCCACACACACGCACCGGACTCCACACACACGCACCGGACTCCACACACACGCACCGGACTCCACACACACGCACCGGACTCCACACACACGCACCGGACTCCACACACACGCACCGGACTCCACACACACGCACCGGACTCCACACACACGCACCGGACTCCACACACACGCACCGGACTCCACACACACGCACCGGACTCCACACACACGCACCGGACTCCACACACACGCACCGGACTCCACACACACGCACCGGACTCCACACACACGCACCGGACTCCACACACACGCACCGGACTCCACACACACGCACGGGACTCCACACACACGCACCGGACTCCACACACACGCACCGGACTCCACACACACGCACCGGACTCCACACACACGCACCGGACTCCACACACACGCACCGGACTCCACTCACACGCACCGGACTCCACTCACACGCACCGGACTCCACTCACACGCACCGGACTCCACTCACACGCACCGGACTCCACTCACACGCACCGGACTCCACTCACACGCACCGGACTCCACTCACACACTGGACTCCACTCACACACTGGACTCCACTCACACACTGGACTCCACTCACACACTGGACTCCACTCACACACTGGACTCTACTCACACACTGGACTCTACTCACACACTGGACTCTACTCACACACTGGACTCTACTCACACACTGGACTCTACACACACACTGGACTCTACTCACACACTGGACTCCACTCACACACTGGACTCCACTCACACACTGGACTCCACTCACACACTGGACTCCACTCACACACTGGACTCCACTCACACACTGGACTCTACTCACACACTGGACTCTACTCACACACTGGACTCTACTCACACACTGGACTCTACTCACACACTGGACTCTACTCACACACTGGACTCTACTCACACACTGGACTCTACTCACACACTGGACTCTACTCACACACTGGACTCTACTCACACACTGGACTCCACTCACACACTGGACTCCACTCACACACTGGACTCTACAAACACTCTGGATTCTACACACACTCTGGATTCTACACACACACTGGATTCTACACACACACTGGACTCCACACACACACACACTGGACTCTACTCACACACTGGACTCTACTCACACACTGGACTCTACTCACACACTGGACTCTACTCACACACTGGACTCCACTCACACGCACCGGACTCCACACACACGCACCGGACTCCACACACACGCACCGGACTCCACACACACGCACCGGACTCCACACACACGCACCGGACTCCACACACACGCACCGGACTCCACACACACGCACCGGACTCCACACACACGCACCGGACTCCACACACACGCACCGGACTCCACACACACGCACCGGACTCCACACACACGCACCGGACTCCACACACACGCACCGGACTCCACACACACGCACCGGACTCCACACACACGCACCGGACTCCACACACACGCACCGGACTCCACTCACACACTGGACTCCACTCACACACTGGACTCCACTCACACACTGGACTCCACTCACACACTGGACTCCACTCACACACTGGACTCTACTCACACACTGGACTCTACTCACACACTGGACTCTACTCACACACTGGACTCTACTCACACACTGGACTCTACTCACACACTGGACTCTACTCACACACTGGACTCTACTCACACACTGGACTCTACTCACACACTGGACTCTACTCACACACTGGACTCTACTCACACACTGGACTCCACTCACACACTGGACTCCACTCACACACTGGACTCTACACACACTCTGGATTCTACACACACTCTGGATTCTACACACACACTGGATTCTACACACACACTGGACTCCACACACACACACACTGGACTCTACTCACACACTGGACTCTACTCACACACTGGACTCTACTCACACACTGGACTCTACTCACACACTGGACTCTACTCACACACTGGACTCCACTCACACGCACTGGACTCCACACACACGCACTGGACTCCACACACACGCACTGGACTCCACACACACGCACTGGACTCCACACACACGCACTGGACTCCACACACACGCACTGGACTCCACACACACGCACTGGACTCCACACACACGCACTGGACTCTACACACACACTGGATTCTACACACACACGCTGGACTCTACACACACACGCTGGACTCTACACACACACGCTGGACTCTACACACACCCGCTGGACTCTACACACACACGCTGGACTCTACACACACACGCTGGACTCTACACACACGCTGGACTCTACACACACGCTGGACTCTACACACACACTGGACTCTACACATACACTGGACTCTACACACACACTGGACTCTACACACACACTGGACTCTACTCACACACTGGAATCCACTCACACACTGGACTCCACTCACACACTGGACTCCACTCACACACTGGACTCCACTCACACACTGGACTCCACTCACACACTGGACTCCACTCACACACTGGACTCTACTCACACACTGGACTCTACTCACACACTGGACTCTACTCACACACTGGACTCTACTCACACACTGGACTCTACTCACACACTGGACTCTACTCACACACTGGACTCTACTCACACACTGGACTCTACTCACACACTGGACTCTACTCACACACTGGACTCTACTCACACACTGGACTCTACTCACACACTGGACTCCACTCACACACTGGACTCCACTCACACACTGGACTCTACAAACACTCTGGATTCTACACACACTCTGGATTCTACACACACACTGGATTCTACACACACACTGGACTCCACACACACACACACTGGACTCTACTCACACACTGGACTCTACTCACACACTGGACTCTACTCACACACTGGACTCCACTCACACGCACTGGACTCCACACACACGCACTGGACTCCACACACACGCACTGGACTCCACACACACGCACTGGACTCCACACACACGCACTGGACTCCACACACACGCACTGGACTCCACACACACGCACTGGACTCCACACACACGCACTGGACTCTACACACACGCTGGACTCTACACACACACGCTGGACTCTACACACACACGCTGGACTCTACACACACACGCTGGACTCTACACACACACGCTGGACTCTACACACACGCTGGACTCTACACACACGCTGGACTCTACTCACACACTGGACTCTACACACACACTGGACTCTACACACACACTGGACTCTACACACACACTGGACTCTACACACACACTGGACTCTACACACACACTGGACTCTACACACACACTGGACTCTACACACACACTGGACTCTACTCACACACTGGACTCTACTCACACTCTGGATACTGGACTCCACACACACACACTGGACTCTACTCACACACTGGACTCTACTCACACACTGGACTCTACTCACACACTGGACTCTACTCACACACTGGACTCTACTCACACACTGGACTCTACTCACACACTGGACTCTACTCACACACTGGACTCCACTCACACGCACTGGACTCCACTCACACGCACTGGACTCCACACACACGCACTGGACTCCACACACACGCACTGGACTCCACACACACGCACTGGATTCCACACACACGCACTGGACTCTACACACACACTGGACTCTACTCACACACTGGACTCTACTCACACTCTGGATACTGGACTCCACACACACACACACTGGACTCTACTCACACACTGGACTCTACTCACACACTGGACTCTACTCACACACTGGACTCTACTCACACACTGGACTCTACTCACACACTGGACTCTACTCACACACTGGATTCTACACACACACTGGACTCTACTCACACACTGGACTCTACTCACACACTGGACTCTACTCACACACCGGACTCTACTCACACACCGGACTCCACACACACGCACCGGACTCCACACACACGCACCGGACTCCACACACACGCACCGGACTCCACACACACGCACCGGACTCCACACACACGCACCGGACTCCACACACACGCACCGGACTCCACACACACGCACCGGACTCCACACACACGCACCGGACTCCACACACACGCACCGGACTCCACACACACGCACCGGACTCCACACACACGCACCGGACTCCACACACACGCACCGGACTCCACACACACGCACCGGACTCCACACACACGCACCGGACTCCACACACACGCACCGGACTCCACACACACGCACCGGACTCCACACACACGCACCGGACTCCACACACACGCACCGGACTCCACACACACGCACCGGACTCCACACACACGCACCGGACTCCACACACACGCACCGGACTCCACACACACGCACCGGACTCCACACACACGCACCGGACTCCACACACACGCACCGGACTCCACACACACGCACCGGACTCCACACACACGCACCGGACTCCACACACACGCACCGGACTCCACACACACGCACCGGACTCCACACACACGCACCGGACTCCACACACACGCACCGGACTCCACACACACGCACCGGACTCCACACACACGCACCGGACTCCACACACACGCACCGGACTCCACACACACGCACCGGACTCCACACACACGCACCGGACTCCACACACACGCACCGGACTCCACACACACGCACCGGACTCCACACACACGCACCGGACTCCACACACACGCACCGGACTCCACTCACACGCACCGGACTCCACTCACACGCACCGGACTCCACTCACACGCACCGGACTCCACTCACACGCACCGGACTCCACTCACACGCACCGGACTCCACTCACACACTGGACTCCACTCACACACTGGACTCCACTCACACACTGGACTCCACTCACACACTGGACTCCACTCACACACTGGACTCTACTCACACACTGGACTCTACTCACACACTGGACTCTACTCACACACTGGACTCTACTCACACACTGGACTCTACTCACACACTGGACTCTACACACACACTGGACTCCACTCACACACTGGACTCCACTCACACACTGGACTCCACTCACACACTGGACTCCACTCACACACTGGACTCCACTCACACACTGGACTCCACTCACACACTGGACTCCACTCACACACTGGACTCTACTCACACACTGGACTCTACTCACACACTGGACTCTACTCACACACTGGACTCTACTCACACACTGGACTCTACTCACACACTGGACTCTACTCACACACTGGACTCTACTCACACACTGGACTCTACTCACACACTGGACTCTACTCACACACTGGACTCCACTCACACACTGGACTCCACTCACACACTGGACTCTACAAACACTCTGGATTCTACACACACTCTGGATTCTACACACACACTGGATTCTACACACACACTGGACTCCACACACACACACACTGGACTCTACTCACACACTGGACTCTACTCACACACTGGACTCTACTCACACACTGGACTCTACTCACACACTGGACTCTACTCACACACTGGACTCCACTCACACGCACCGGACTCCACACACACGCACCGGACTCCACACACACGCACCGGACTCCACACACACGCACCGGACTCCACACACACGCACCGGACTCCACACACACGCACCGGACTCCACACACACGCACCGGACTCCACACACACGCACCGGACTCCACACACACGCACCGGACTCCACACACACGCACCGGACTCCACACACACGCACCGGACTCCACACACACGCACCGGACTCCACACACACGCACCGGACTCCACACACACGCACCGGACTCCACACACACGCACCGGACTCCACACACACGCACCGGACTCCACTCACACACTGGACTCCACTCACACACTGGACTCCACTCACACACTGGACTCCACTCACACACTGGACTCTACTCACACACTGGACTCTACTCACACACTGGACTCTACTCACACACTGGACTCTACTCACACACTGGACTCTACTCACACACTGGACTCTACTCACACACTGGACTCTACTCACACACTGGACTCTACTCACACACTGGACTCTACTCACACACTGGACTCTACTCACACACTGGACTCCACTCACACACTGGACTCCACTCACACACTGGACTCTACACACACTCTGGATTCTACACACACTCTGGATTCTACACACACACTGGATTCTACACACACACTGGACTCCACACACACACACACTGGACTCTACTCACACACTGGACTCTACTCACACACTGGACTCTACTCACACACTGGACTCTACTCACACACTGGACTCTACTCACACACTGGACTCCACTCACACGCACTGGACTCCACACACACGCACTGGACTCCACACACACGCACTGGACTCCACACACACGCACTGGACTCCACACACACGCACTGGACTCCACACACACGCACTGGACTCCACACACACGCACTGGACTCCACACACACGCACTGGACTCTACACACACACTGGATTCTACACACACACGCTGGACTCTACACACACACGCTGGACTCTACACACACACGCTGGACTCTACACACACCCGCTGGACTCTACACACACACGCTGGACTCTACACACACACGCTGGACTCTACACACACGCTGGACTCTACACACACGCTGGACTCTACACACACGCTGGACTCTACACACACACTGGACTCTACACACACACTGGACTCTACACACACACTGGACTCTACACACACACTGGACTCTACTCACACACTGGACTCCACTCACACACTGGACTCCACTCACACACTGGACTCCACTCACACACTGGACTCCACTCACACACTGGACTCCACTCACACACTGGACTCTACTCACACACTGGACTCTACTCACACACTGGACTCTACTCACACACTGGACTCTACTCACACACTGGACTCTACTCACACACTGGACTCTACTCACACACTGGACTCTACTCACACACTGGACTCTACTCACACACTGGACTCTACTCACACACTGGACTCCACTCACACACTGGACTCCACTCACACACTGGACTCTACAAACACTCTGGATTCTACACACACTCTGGATTCTACACACACACTGGATTCTACACACACACTGGACTCCACACACACACACACTGGACTCTACTCACACACTGGACTCTACTCACACACTGGACTCTACTCACACACTGGACTCTACTCACACACTGGACTCTACTCACACACTGGACTCTACTCACACACTGGACTCCACTCACACGCACTGGACTCCACACACACGCACTGGACTCCACACACACGCACTGGACTCCACACACACGCACTGGACTCCACACACACGCACTGGACTCCACACACACGCACTGGACTCCACACACACGCACTGGACTCCACACACACGCACTGGACTCTACACACACACTGGACTCTACACACACACGCTGGACTCTACACACACACGCTGGACTCTACACACACACGCTGGACTCTACACACACACGCTGGACTCTACACACACGCTGGACTCTACACACACGCTGGACTCTACACACACACTGGACTCTACACACACACTGGACTCTACACACACACTGGACTCTACACACACACTGGACTCTACACACACACTGGACTCTACACACACACTGGACTCTACACACACACTGGACTCTACTCACACACTGGACTCTACTCACACTCTGGATACTGGACTCCACACACACACACTGGACTCTACTCACACACTGGACTCTACTCACACACTGGACTCTACTCACACACTGGACTCTACTCACACACTGGACTCTACTCACACACTGGACTCTACTCACACACTGGACTCTACTCACACACTGGACTCCACTCACACGCACTGGACTCCACTCACACGCACTGGACTCCACACACACGCACTGGACTCCACACACACGCACTGGACTCCACACACACGCACTGGATTCCACACACACGCACTGGACTCTACACACACACTGGACTCTACTCACACACTGGACTCTACTCACACTCTGGATACTGGACTCCACACACACACACACTGGACTCTACTCACACACTGGACTCTACTCACACACTGGACTCTACTCACACACTGGACTCTACTCACACACTGGACTCTACTCACACACTGGACTCTACTCACACACTGGATTCTACACACACACTGGACTCTACTCACACACTGGACTCTACTCACACACTGGACTCTACTCACACACTGGACTCCACACACACGCACTGGACTCCACACACACGCACTGGACTCCACACACACGCACTGGACTCCACACACACGCACTGGACTCCACACACACGCACTGGACTCTACACACACACTGGACTCTACACACACACGCTGGACTCTACACACACACGCTGGACTCTACACACACACGCTGGAATCTACACACACACGCTGGACTCTACACACACACGCTGGACTCTACACACACGCTGGACTCTACACACACGCTGGACTCTACACACACGCTGGACTCTACACATACACTGGACTCTACACACACACTGGACTCTACTCACACACTGGACTCCACTCACACACTGGACTCCACTCACACACTGGACTCCACTCACACACTGGACTCCACTCACACACTGGACTCCACTCACACACTGGACTCCACTCACACACTGGACTCTACTCACACACTGGACTCTACTCACACACTGGACTCTACTCACACACTGGACTCTACTCACACACTGGACTCTACTCACACACTGGACTCTACTCACACACTGGACTCTACTCACACACTGGACTCTACTCACACACTGGACTCTACTCACACACTGGACTCCACTCACACACTGGACTCCACTCACACACTGGACTCTACAAACACTCTGGATTCTACACACACTCTGGATTCTACACACACACTGGATTCTACACACACACTGGACTCCACACACACACACACTGGACTCTACTCACACACTGGACTCTACTCACACACTGGACTCTACTCACACACTGGACTCTACTCACAAACTGGACTCCACTCACGTGCACTGGACTCCACACACACGCACTGGACTCCACACACACGCACTGGACTCCACACACACGCACTGGACTCCACACACACGCACTGGACTCCACACACACGCACTGGACTCCACACACACGCACTGGACTCCACACACACGCACTGGACTCCACACACACGCACTGGACTCTACACACACACTGGACTCTACACACACATGCTGGACTCTACACACACACGCTGGACTCTACACACACACGCTGGACTCTACACACACACGCTGGACTCTACACACACACGCTGGACTCTACACACACGCTGGACTCTACACACACGCTGGACTCTACACACACGCTGGACTCTACACACACACTGGACTCTACACACACACTGGACTCTACACACACACTGGACTCTACACACACACTGGACTCTACACACACACTGGACTCTACACACACACTGGACTCTACACACACACTGGACTCTACTCACACACTGGACTCTACTCACACTCTGGATACTGGACTCCACACACACACACTGGACTCTACTCACACACTGGACTCTACTCACACACTGGACTCTACTCACACACTGGACTCTACTCACACACTGGACTCTACTCACACACTGGACTCTACTCACACACTGGATTCTACTCACACACTGGACTCCACTCACACGCACTGGACTCCACTCACACGCACTGGACTCCACACACACGCACTGGACTCCACACACACGCACTGGACTCCACACACACGCACTGGATTCCACACACACGCACTGGACTCTACACACACACTGGACTCTACTCACACACTGGATTCTACTCACACTCTGGATACTGGACTCCACACACACACACAATGGACTCTACTCACACACTGGACTCTACTCACACACTGGACTCTACTCACACACTGGACTCTACTCACACACTGGACTCTACTCACACACTGGATTCTACACACACACTGGACTCTACTCACACACTGGACTCTACTCACACACTGGACTCCACACACACGCACCGGACTCCACACACACGCACCGGACTCCACACACACGCACCGGACTCCACACACACGCACCGGACTCCACACACACGCACCGGACTCCACACACACGCACCGGACTCCACACACACGCACCGGACTCCACACACACGCACCGGACTCCACACACACGCACCGGACTCCACACACACGCACCGGACTCCACACACACGCACCGGACTCCACACACACGCACCGGACTCCACACACACGCACCGGACTCCACACACACGCACCGGACTCCACACACACGCACCGGACTCCACACACACGCACCGGACTCCACACACACGCTCCGGACTCCACACACACGCTCCGGACTCCACACACACGCACCGGACTCCACACACACGCACCGGACTCCACACACACGCACCGGACTCCACACACACGCACCGGACTCCACACACACGCACCGGACTCCACACACACGCACCGGACGCCACACACACGCACCGGACTCCACACACACGCACCGGACTCCACACACACGCACCGGACTCCACACACACGCACCGGACTCCACACACACGCACCGGACTCCACACACACGCACCGGACTCCACACACACGCACCGGACTCCACACACACGCACCGGACTCCACACACACGCACCGGACTCCACACACACGCACCGGACTCCACACACACGCACCGGACTCCACACACACGCACCGGACTCCACACACACGCACCGGACTCCACACACACGCACCGGACTCCACACACACGCACCGGACTCCACACACACGCACCGGACTCCACACACACGCACCGGACTCCACACACACGCACCGGACTCCACACACACGCACCGGACTCCACACACACGCACCGGACTCCACACACACGCACCGGACTCCACACACACGCACCGGACTCCACACACACGCACCGGACTCCACTCACACGCACCGGACTCCACTCACACGCACCGGACTCCACTCACACGCACCGGACTCCACTCACACGCACCGGACTCCACTCACACGCACCGGACTCCACTCACACACTGGACTCCACTCACACACTGGACTCCACTCACACACTGGACTCCACTCACACACTGGACTCCACTCACACACTGGACTCTACTCACACACTGGACTCTACTCACACACTGGACTCTACTCACACACTGGACTCTACTCACACACTGGACTCTACTCACACACTGGACTCTACTCACACACTGGACTCTACTCACACACTGGACTCCACTCACACACTGGACTCCACTCACACACTGGACTCTACACACACTCTGGATTCTACACACACTCTGGATTCTACACACACACTGGATTCTACACACACACTGGACTCCACACACACACACACTGGACTCTACTCACACACTGGACTCTACTCACACACTGGACTCTACTCACACACTGGACTCTACTCACACACTGGACTCTACTCACACACTGGACTCTACTCACACACCGGACTCCACACACACGCACCGGACTCCACACACACGCACCGGACTCCACACACACGCACCGGACTCCACACACACGCACCGGACTCCACACACACGCACCGGACTCCACACACACGCTCCGGACTCCACACACACGCTCCGGACTCCACACACACGCACCGGACTCCACACACACGCACCGGACTCCACACACACGCACCGGACTCCACACACACGCACCGGACTCCACACACACGCACCGGACTCCACACACACGCACCGGACTCCACACACACGCACCGGACTCCACACACACGCACCGGACTCCACACACACGCACCGGACTCCACACACACGCACCGGACTCCACACACACGCACCGGACTCCACACACACGCACCGGACTCCACACACACGCACCGGACTCCACACACACGCACCGGACTCCACACACACGCACCGGACTCCACACACACGCACCGGACTCCACACACACGCACCGGACTCCACACACACGCACCGGACTCCACACACACGCACCGGACTCCACACACACGCACCGGACTCCACACACACGCACCGGACTCCACACACACGCACCGGACTCCACACACACGCACCGGACTCCACACACACGCACCGGACTCCACACACACGCACCGGACTCCACACACACGCACCGGACTCCACACACACGCACCGGACTCCACTCACACGCACCGGACTCCACTCACACGCACCGGACTCCACTCACACGCACCGGACTCCACTCACACGCACCGGACTCCACTCACACGCACCGGACTCCACTCACACACTGGACTCCACTCACACACTGGACTCCACTCACACACTGGACTCCACTCACACACTGGACTCTACTCACACACTGGACTCTACTCACACACTGGACTCTACTCACACACTGGACTCTACTCACACACTGGACTCTACTCACACACTGGACTCTACTCACACACTGGACTCTACTCACACACTGGACTCTACTCACACACTGGACTCCACTCACACACTGGACTCCACTCACACACTGGACTCTACACACACTCTGGATTCTACACACACTCTGGATTCTACACACACACTGGATTCTACACACACACTGGACTCCACACACACACACACTGGACTCTACTCACACACTGGACTCTACTCACACACTGGACTCTACTCACACACTGGACTCTACTCACACACTGGACTCTACTCACACACTGGACTCTACTCACACACCGGACTCTACTCACACACCGGACTCCACTCACACGCACCGGACTCCACACACACGCACCGGACTCCACACACACGCACCGGACTCCACACACACGCACCGGACTCCACACACACGCACCGGACTCCACACACACGCACCGGACTCCACACACACGCACCGGACTCCACACACACGCACCGGACTCCACACACACGCACCGGACTCCACACACACGCACCGGACTCCACACACACGCACCGGACTCCACACACACGCACCGGACTCCACACACACGCACCGGACTCCACACACACGCTCCGGACTCCACACACACGCTCCGGACTCCACACACACGCACCGGACTCCACACACACGCACCGGACTCCACACACACGCACCGGACTCCACACACACGCACCGGACTCCACACACACGCACCGGACTCCACACACAAGCACCGGACTCCAAACACACGCACCGGACTCCACACACACGCACCGGACTCCACACACACGCACCGGACTCCACACACACGCACCGGACTCCACACACACGCACCGGACTCCACACACACGCACCGGACTCCACACACACGCACCGGACTCCACACACACGCACCGGACTCCACACACACGCACCGGACTCCACACACACGCACCGGACTCCACACACACGCACCGGACTCCACACACACGCACCGGACTCCACACACACGCACCGGACTCCACACACACGCACCGGACTCCACACACACGCACCGGACTCCACTCACACGCACCGGACTCCACTCACACGCACCGGACTCCACTCACACGCACCGGACTCCACTCACACGCACCGGACTCCACTCACACGCACCGGACTCCACTCACACGCACCGGACTCCACTCACACGCACCGGACTCCACTCACACACTGGACTCCACTCACACACTGGACTCCACTCACACACTGGACTCTACTCACACACTGGACTCTACTCACACACTGGACTCTACTCACACACTGGACTCTACTCACACACTGGACTCTACTCACACACTGGACTCTACTCACACACTGGACTCTACTCACACACTGGACTCTACTCACACACTGGACTCTACTCACACACTGGACTCTACTCACACACTGGACTCTACTCACACACTGGACTCTACTCACACACTGGACTCTACTCACACACTGGACTCTACTCACACACTGGACTCTACTCACACACTGGACTCTACTCACACACTGGACTCCACTCACACGCACTGGACTCCACACACACGCACTGGACTCCACACACACGCACTGGACTCCACACACACGCACTGGACTCCACACACACGCACTGGACTCCACACACACGCACTGGACTCCACACACACGCACTGGACTCCACACACACGCACTGGACTCTACACACACGCACTGGACTCTACACACACACTGGACTCTACACACACACGCTGGACTCTACACACACACGCTGGACTCTACACACACACGCTGGACTCTACACACACACGCTGGACTCTACACACACGCTGGACTCTACACACACGCTGGACTCTACACACACGCTGGACTCTACACATACACTGGACTCTACACACACACTGGACTCTACACACACACTGGACTCTACACACACACTGGACTCTACACACACACTGGTCTCTACACACACACTGGACTCTACACACACACTGGACTCTACACACACACTGGACTCTACACACACACTGGACTCTACACACACACTGGACTCTACTCACACACTGGACTCTACTCACACTCTGGATACTGGACTCCACACACACACACTGGACTCTACTCACACACTGGACTCTACTCACACACTGGACTCTACTCACACACTGGACTCTACTCACACACTGGACTCTACTCACACACTGGACTCTACTCACACACTGGACTCTACTCACACACTGGACTCTACTCACACACTGGACTCCACTCACACGCACTGGACTCCACTCACACGCACTGGACTCCACACACACGCACTGGACTCCACACACACGCACTGGACTCCACACACACGCACTGGACTCCACACACACGCACTGGATTCCACACACACGCACTGGACTCTACACACACACTGGACTCTACACTCACACTGGACTCTACACACACACTGGACTCTACTCACACACTGGACTCTACTCACACACTGGACTCTACTCACACACTGGACTCTACTCACACACTGGACTCTACTCACACACTGGACTCTACTCACACACTGGACTCTACTCACACACTGGACTCTACTCACACACTGGACTCTACACACACACTGGACTCTACTCACACTCTGGATACTGGACTCCATACACACACACTGGACTCTACTCACACACTGGACTCTACTCACACACTGGACTCTACTCACACACTGGACTCTACTCACACACTGGACTCTACTCACACACTGGACTCTACTCACACACTGGACTCTACTCACACACTGGACTCCACTCACACGCACTGGACTCCACACACACGCACTGGACTCCACACACACGCACTGGACTCCACACACACGCACTG
This sequence comes from Salvelinus fontinalis, assembly GCF_029448725.1. NCBI lineage: Eukaryota > Metazoa > Chordata > Actinopteri > Salmoniformes > Salmonidae > Salvelinus > Salvelinus fontinalis. Next base: position 79,168,784 of record NC_074665.1, read on the forward strand.
GACTCCACACACATGCACTGGACTCCACACACACGCACTGGACTCCACACACACGCACTGGACTCCACACACACGCACTGGACTCTACACACACGCACTGGACTCTACACACACACTGGACTCTACACACACACGCTGGACTCTACACACACACGCTGGACTCTACACACACACGCTGGACTCTACACACACACGCTGGACTCTACACACACGCTGGACTCTACACACACGCTGGACTCTACACACACGCTGGACTCTACACATACGCTGGACTCTACACACACGCTGGACTCTACACACACACTGGACTCTACACACACACTGGACTCTACACACACACTGGTCTCTACACACACACTGGACTCTACACACACACTGGACTCTACACACACACTGGACTCTACACACACACTGGACTCTACACACACACTGGACTCTACTCACACACTGGACTCTACTCACACTCTGGATACTGGACTCCACACACACACACTGGACTCTACTCACACACTGGACTCTACTCACACACTGGACTCTACTCACACACTGGACTCTACTCACACACTGGACTCTACTCACACACTGGACTCTACTCACACACTGGACTCTACTCACACACTGGACTCTACTCACACACTGGACTCCACTCACACGCACTGGACTCCACTCACACGCACTGGACTCCACACACACGCACTGGACTCCACACACACGCACTGGACTCCACACACACGCACTGGACTCCACACACACGCACTGGATTCCACACACACGCACTGGACTCTACACACACACTGGACTCTACACTCACACTGGACTCTACACACACACTGGACTCTACTCACACACTGGACTCTACTCACACACTGGACTCTACTCACACACTGGACTCTACTCACACACTGGACTCTACACACACACGCTGGACTCTACACACACACGCTGGACTCTACACACACACGCTGGACTCTACACACACGCTGGACTCTACACACACGCTGGACTCTACACATACACTGGACTCTACACACACACTGGACTCTACACACACACTGGACTCTACACACACACTGGACTCTACACACACACTGGACTCTACACACACACTGGACTCTACACACACACTGGACTCTACACACACACTGGACTCTACACACACACTGGACTCTACTCACACGCACTGGATTCCACACACACGCACTGGACTCTACACACACACTGGACTCTACACTCACACTGGACTCTACACACACACTGGACTCTACTCACACACTGGACTCTACTCACACTCTGGATACTGGACTCCACACACACACACTGGACTCTACTCACACACTGGACTCTACTCACACACTGGACTCTACTCACACACTGGACTCTACTCACACACTGGACTCTACTCACAAACTGGACTCTACTCACACACTGGACTCTACTCACACACTGGACTCTACTCACACACTGGACTCTACACACACACTGGACTCTACTCACACACTGGACTCTACTCACACTCTGGATACTGGACTCCATACACACACACTGGACTCTACTCACACACTGGACTCTACTCACACACTGGAATCCACTCACGCGCACTGGACTCCACTCACGCGCACTGGACTCCACACACACGCACCGGACTCCACACACACGCACCGGACTCCACACACACGCACCGGACTCCACACACACGCACCGGACTCCACTCACACGCACTGGACTCCACACACACGCACTGGACTCCACACACACGCACTGGACTCCACACACACGCACTGGACTCCACACACACGCACTGGATTCCACACACACGCACTGGACTCTACACACACACTGGACTCTACACTCACACTGGACTCTACACACACACTGGACTCTACTCACACACTGGACTCTACTCACACACTGGACTCTACTCACACACTGGACTCTACTCACACACTGGACTCTACTCACACACTGGACTCTACTCACACACTGGACTCTACTCACACACTGGACTCTACTCACACACTGGACTCTACACACACACTGGACTCTACTCACACTCTGGATACTGGACTCCATACACACACACTGGACTCTACTCACACACTGGACTCTACTCACACACTGGACTCTACTCACACACTGGACTCTACTCACACACTGGACTCTACTCACACACTGGACTCTACTCACACACTGGACTCTACTCACACACTGGACTCCACTCACACGCACTGGACTCCACACACACGCACTGGACTCCACACACACGCACTGGACTCCACACACACGCACTGGACTCCACACACATGCACTGGACTCCACACACACGCACTGGACTCCACACACACGCACTGGACTCCACACACACGCACTGGACTCTACACACACGCACTGGACTCTACACACACACTGGACTCTACACACACACGCTGGACTCTACACACACACGCTGGACTCTACACACACACGCTGGACTCTACACACACACGCTGGACTCTACACACACGCTGGACTCTACACACACGCTGGACTCTACACACACGCTGGACTCTACACATACGCTGGACTCTACACACACGCTGGACTCTACACACACACTGGACTCTACACACACACTGGACTCTACACACACACTGGTCTCTACACACACACTGGACTCTACACACACACTGGACTCTACACACACACTGGACTCTACACACACACTGGACTCTACACACACACTGGACTCTACTCACACACTGGACTCTACTCACACTCTGGATACTGGACTCCACACACACACACTGGACTCTACTCACACACTGGACTCTACTCACACACTGGACTCTACTCACACACTGGACTCTACTCACACACTGGACTCTACTCACACACTGGACTCTACTCACACACTGGACTCTACTCACACACTGGACTCCACTCACACGCACTGGACTCCACTCACACGCACTGGACTCCACACACACGCACTGGACTCCACACACACGCACTGGACTCCACACACACGCACTGGACTCCACACACACGCACTGGATTCCACACACACGCACTGGACTCTACACACACACTGGACTCTACACTCACACTGGACTCTACACACACACTGGACTCTACTCACACACTGGACTCTACTCACACACTGGACTCTACTCACACACTGGACTCTACTCACACACTGGACTCTACACACACACGCTGGACTCTACACACACACGCTGGACTCTACACACACACGCTGGACTCTACACACACGCTGGACTCTACACACACGCTGGACTCTACACATACACTGGACTCTACACACACACTGGACTCTACACACACACTGGACTCTACACACACACTGGACTCTACACACACACTGGACTCTACACACACACTGGACTCTACACACACACTGGACTCTACACACACACTGGACTCTACACACACACTGGACTCTACTCACACGCACTGGATTCCACACACACGCACTGGACTCTACACACACACTGGACTCTACACTCACACTGGACTCTACACACACACTGGACTCTACTCACACACTGGACTCTACTCACACTCTGGATACTGGACTCCACACACACACACTGGACTCTACTCACACACTGGACTCTACTCACACACTGGACTCTACTCACACACTGGACTCTACTCACACACTGGACTCTACTCACAAACTGGACTCTACTCACACACTGGACTCTACTCACACACTGGACTCTACTCACACACTGGACTCTACACACACACTGGACTCTACTCACACACTGGACTCTACTCACACTCTGGATACTGGACTCCATACACACACACTGGACTCTACTCACACACTGGACTCTACTCACACACTGGAATCCACTCACGCGCACTGGACTCCACTCACGCGCACTGGACTCCACACACACGCACCGGACTCCACACACACGCACCGGACTCCACACACACGCACCGGACTCCACACACACGCACCGGACTCCACACACACGCACCGGACTCCACACACACGCACCGGACTCCACTCACACGCACCGGACTCCACTCACACGCACCGGACTCCACTCACACACTGGACTCCACTCACACACTGGACTCCACTCACACACTGGACTCCACTCACACACTGGACTCCACTCACACACTGGACTCCACTCACACACTGGACTCTACTCACACACTGGACTCTACTCACACACTGGACTCTACTCACACACTGGACTCTACTCACACACTGGACTCTACTCACACACTGGACTCTACTCACACACTGGACTCTACTCACACACTGGACTCTACTCACACACTGGACTCTACTCACACACTGGACTCTACTCACACACTGGACTCTACTCACACACTGGACTCTACTCACACACTGGACTCTACTCACACACTGGACTCTACTCACACACTGGACTCCACTCACACGCACTGGACTCCACTCACACGCACTGGACTCCACACACACGCACTGGACTCCACACACACGCACTGGACTCCACACACACGCACTGGACTCCACACACACGCACTGGATTCCACACACACGCACTGGACTCTACACACACACTGGACTCTACACTCACACTGGACTCTACACACACACTGGACTCTACTCACACACTGGACTCTACTCACACACTGGACTCTACTCACACACTGGACTCTACTCACACACTGGACTCTACTCACACACTGGACTCTACTCACACACTGGACTCTACTCACACACTGGACTCTACTCACACACTGGACTCTACACACACACTGGACTCTACTCACACTCTGGATACTGGACTCCATACACACACACTGGACTCTACTCACACACTGGACTCTACTCACACACTGGACTCTACTCACACACTGGACTCTACTCACACACTGGACTCTACTCACACACTGGACTCTACTCACACACTGGACTCTACTCACACACTGGACTCTACTCACACACTGGACTCCACTCACACGCACTGGACTCCACACACACGCACTGGACTCCACACACACGCACTGGACTCCACACACACGCACTGGACTCCACACACACGCACTGGACTCCACACACACGCACTGGACTCCACACACACGCACTGGACTCCACACACACGCACTGGACTCTACACACACGCACTGGACTCTACACACACACTGGACTCTACACACACACGCTGGACTCTACACACACACGCTGGACTCTACACACACACGCTGGACTCTACACACACACGCTGGACTCTACACACACACGCTGGACTCTACACACACGCTGGACTCTACACACACGCTGGACTCTACACACACGCTGGACTCTACACATACACTGGACTCTACACACACACTGGACTCTACACACACACTGGACTCTACACACACACTGGACTCTACACACACACTGGTCTCTACACACACACTGGACTCTACACACACACTGGACTCTACACACACACTGGACTCTACACACACACTGGACTCTACACACACACTGGACTCTACTCACACACTGGACTCTACTCACACTCTGGATACTGGACTCCACACACACACACTGGACTCTACTCACACACTGGACTCTACTCACACACTGGACTCTACTCACACACTGGACTCTACTCACACACTGGACTCTACTCACACACTGGACTCTACTCACACACTGGACTCTACTCACACACTGGACTCTACTCACACACTGGACTCCACTCACACGCACTGGACTCCACTCACACGCACTGGACTCCACACACACGCACTGGACTCCACACACACGCACTGGACTCCACACACACGCACTGGACTCCACACACACGCACTGGACTCCACACACACGCACTGGATTCCACACACACGCACTGGACTCTACACACACACTGGACTCTACACTCACACTGGACTCTACACACACACTGGACTCTACTCACACACTGGACTCTACTCACACACTGGACTCTACTCACACACTGGACTCTACTCACACACTGGACTCTACTCACACACTGGACTCTACTCACACACTGGACTCTACTCACACACTGGACTCTACTCACACACTGGACTCTACACACACACTGGACTCTACTCACACACTGGACTCTACTCACACTCTGGATACTGGACTCCATACACACACACTGGACTCTACTCACACACTGGACTCTACACACACACGCTGGACTCTACACACACACGCTGGACTCTACACACACACGCTGGACTCTACACACACACGCTGGACTCTACACACACGCTGGACTCTACACACACGCTGGACTCTACACATACACTGGACTCTACACACACACTGGACTCTACACACACACTGGACTCTACACACACACTGGACTCTACACACACACTGGACTCTACACACACACTGGACTCTACACACACACTGGACTCTACACACACACTGGACTCTACACACACACTGGACTCTACACACACACTGGACTCTACTCACACACTGGACTCTACTCACACTCTGGATACTGGACTCCACACACACACACTGGACTCTACTCACACACTGGACTCTACTCACACACTGGACTCTACTCACACACTGGACTCTACTCACACACTGGACTCTACTCACACACTGGACTCTACTCACACACTGGACTCTACTCACACACTGGACTCCACTCACACGCACTGGACTCCACTCACACGCACTGGACTCCACACACACGCACTGGACTCCACACACACGCACTGGACTCCACACACACGCACTGGACTCCACACACACGCACTGGATTCCACACACACGCACTGGACTCTACACACACACTGGACTCTACACTCACACTGGACTCTACACACACACTGGACTCTACTCACACACTGGACTCTACTCACACTCTGGATACTGGACTCCACACACACACACTGGACTCTACTCACACACTGGACTCTACTCACACACTGGACTCTACTCACACACTGGACTCTACTCACACACTGGACTCTACTCACAAACTGGACTCTACTCACACACTGGACTCTACTCACACACTGGACTCTACTCACACACTGGACTCTACACACACACTGGACTCTACTCACACACTGGACTCTACTCACACTCTGGATACTGGACTCCATACACACACACTGGACTCTACTCACACACTGGACTCTACTCACACACTGGACTCTACTCACACACTGGACTCCACTCACGCGCACTGGACTCCACTCACGCGCACCGGACTCCACACACACGCACCGGACTCCACACACACGCACCGGACTCCACACACACGCACCGGACTCCACACACACGCACCGGACTCCACACACACGCACCGGACTCCACACACACGCACCGGACTCCACTCACACGCACCGGACTCCACTCACACGCACCGGACTCCACTCACACACTGGACTCCACTCACACACTGGACTCCACTCACACACTGGACTCCACTCACACACTGGACTCCACTCACACACTGGACTCCACTCACACACTGGACTCTACTCACACACTGGACTCTACTCACACACTGGACTCTACTCACACACTGGACTCTACTCACACACTGGACTCTACTCACACACTGGACTCTACTCACACACTGGACTCTACTCACACACTGGACTCTACTCACACACTGGACTCTACTCACACACTGGACTCCACTCACACACTGGACTCCACTCACACACTGGACTCTACACACACTCTGGATTCTACACACACTCTGGATTCTACACACACACTGGATTCTACACACACACTGGACTCCACACACACACACACTGGACTCTACTCACACACTGGACTCTACTCACACACTGGACTCTACTCACACACTGGACTCTACTCACACACTGGACTCTACTCACACACTGGACTCTACTCACACACTGGACTCTACTCACACACTGGACTCCACTCACACGCACTGGACTCCACACACACGCACTGGACTCCACACACACGCACTGGACTCCACACACACGCACTGGACTCCACACACACGCACTGGACTCCACACACACGCACTGGACTCCACACACACGCACTGGACTCCACACACACGCACTGGACTCCACACACACGCACTGGACTCCACACACACGCACTGGACTCCACACACACGCACTGGACTCTACACACACACTGGACTCTACACACACGCGCTGGACTCTACACACACACGCTGGACTCTACACACACACGCTGGACTCTACACACACACGCTGGACTCTACACACACGCTGGACTCTACACACACGCTGGACTCTACACACACGCTGGACTCTACACACACACTGGACTCTACACACACACTGGACTCTACACTCACGCTGGACTCTACACTCACACTGGACTCTACACACACACTGGACTCTACACACACACTGGACTCTACACACACACTGGACTCTACACACACACTGGACTCTACACACACACTGGACTCTACACACACACTGGACTCTACACACACACTGGACTCTACTCACGCACTGGACTCTACTCACACTCTGGATACTGGACTCCACACACACACACTGGACTCTACTCACACACTGGACTCTACTCACACACTGGACTCTACACACACACTGGACTCTACACACACACTGGACTCTACACACACACTGGACTCTACACACACACTGGACTCTACTCACACACTGGACTCTACACACACACTGGACTCTACACTCACACTGGACTCTACACACACACTGGACTCTACACACACACTGGACTCTACACACACACTGGACTCTACACACACACTGGACTCTACACACACACTGGACTCTACTCACAAACTGGACTCTACTCACACACTGGACTCTACTCACACACTGGACTCTACTCACACACTGGACTCTACTCACACACTGGACTCTACTCACACACTGGACTCTACACACACACTGGACTCTACTCACACACTGGACTCTACTCACACTCTGGATACTGGACTCCATACACACACACTGGACTCTACTCACACACTGGACTCTACACACACACGCTGGACTCTACACACACACGCTGGACTCTACACACACACGCTGGACTCTACACACACACGCTGGACTCTACACACACGCTGGACTCTACACACACGCTGGACTCTACACATACACTGGACTCTACACACACACTGGACTCTACACACACACTGGACTCTACACACACACTGGACTCTACACACACACTGGACTCTACACACACACTGGACTCTACACACACACTGGACTCTACACACACACTGGACTCTACACACACACTGGACTCTACACACACACTGGACTCTACTCACACACTGGACTCTACTCACACTCTGGATACTGGACTCCACACACACACACTGGACTCTACTCACACACTGGACTCTACTCACACACTGGACTCTACTCACACACTGGACTCTACTCACACACTGGACTCTACTCACACACTGGACTCTACTCACACACTGGACTCTACTCACACAATGGACTCCACTCACACGCACAGGACTCCACTCACACACACTGGACTCCACACACACGCACTGGACTCCACACACACGCACTGGACTCCACACACACGCACTGGACTCCACACACACGCACTGGATTCCACACACACGCACTGGACTCTACACACACACTGGACTCTACACTCACACTGGACTCTACACACACACTGGACTCTACTCACACACTGGACTCTACTCACACTCTGGATACTGGACTCCACACACACACACTGGACTCTACTCACACACTGGACTCTACTCACACACTGGACTCTACTCACACACTGGACTCTACTCACACACTGGACTCTACTCACACACTGGACTCTACTCACACACTGGACTCCACTCACACACTGGACTCCACTCACACACTGGACTCTACACACACTCTGGATTCTACACACACTCTGGATTCTACACACACACTGGATTCTACACACACACTGGACTCCACACACACACACACTGGACTCTACTCACACACTGGACTCTACTCACACACTGGACTCTACTCACACACTGGACTCTACTCACACACTGGACTCTACTCACACACTGGACTCTACTCACACACTGGACTCTACTCACACACTGGACTCCACTCACACGCACTGGACTCCACACACACGCACTGGACTCCACACACACGCACTGGACTCCACACACACGCACTGGACTCCACACACACGCACTGGACTCCACACACACGCACTGGACTCCACACACACGCACTGGACTCCACACACACGCACTGGACTCCACACACACGCACTGGACTCCACACACACGCACTGGACTCCACACACACGCACTGGACTCCACACACACGCACTGGACTCTACACACACACTGGACTCTACACACACGCGCTGGACTCTACACACACACGCTGGACTCTACACACACACGCTGGACTCTACACACACACGCTGGACTCTACACACACGCTGGACTCTACACACACGCTGGACTCTACACACACGCTGGACTCTACACACACACTGGACTCTACACACACACTGGACTCTACACTCACGCTGGACTCTACACTCACACTGGACTCTACACACACACTGGACTCTACACACACACTGGACTCTACACACACACTGGACTCTACACACACACTGGACTCTACACACACACTGGACTCTACACACACACTGGACTCTACACACACACTGGACTCTACTCACGCACTGGACTCTACTCACACTCTGGATACTGGACTCCACACACACACACTGGACTCTACTCACACACTGGACTCTACTCACACACTGGACTCTACACACACACTGGACTCTACACACACACTGGACTCTACACACACACTGGACTCTACACACACACTGGACTCTACTCACACACTGGACTCTACACACACACTGGACTCTACACTCACACTGGACTCTACACACACACTGGACTCTACACACACACTGGACTCTACACACACACTGGACTCTACACACACACTGGACTCTACACACACACTGGACTCTACTCACAAACTGGACTCTACTCACACACTGGACTCTACTCACACACTGGACTCTACTCACACACTGGACTCTACTCACACACTGGACTCTACTCACACACTGGACTCTACACACACACTGGACTCTACTCACACACTGGACTCTACTCACACTCTGGATACTGGACTCCATACACACACACTGGACTCTACTCACACACTGGACTCTACACACACACGCTGGACTCTACACACACACGCTGGACTCTACACACACACGCTGGACTCTACACACACACGCTGGACTCTACACACACGCTGGACTCTACACACACGCTGGACTCTACACATACACTGGACTCTACACACACACTGGACTCTACACACACACTGGACTCTACACACACACTGGACTCTACACACACACTGGACTCTACACACACACTGGACTCTACACACACACTGGACTCTACACACACACTGGACTCTACACACACACTGGACTCTACACACACACTGGACTCTACTCACACACTGGACTCTACTCACACTCTGGATACTGGACTCCACACACACACACTGGACTCTACTCACACACTGGACTCTACTCACACACTGGACTCTACTCACACACTGGACTCTACTCACACACTGGACTCTACTCACACACTGGACTCTACTCACACACTGGACTCTACTCACACAATGGACTCCACTCACACGCACAGGACTCCACTCACACACACTGGACTCCACACACACGCACTGGACTCCACACACACGCACTGGACTCCACACACACGCACTGGACTCCACACACACGCACTGGATTCCACACACACGCACTGGACTCTACACACACACTGGACTCTACACTCACACTGGACTCTACACACACACTGGACTCTACTCACACACTGGACTCTACTCACACTCTGGATACTGGACTCCACACACACACACTGGACTCTACTCACACACTGGACTCTACTCACACACTGGACTCTACTCACACACTGGACTCTACTCACACACTGGACTCTACTCACAAACTGGACTCTACTCACACACTGGACTCTACTCACACACTGGACTCTACTCACACACTGGACTCTACACACACACTGGACTCTACTCACACACTGGACTCTACTCACACTCTGGATACTGGACTCCATACACACACACTGGACTCTACTCACACACTGGACTCTACTCACACACTGGACTCCACTCACGCGCACTGGACTCCACTCACGCGCACCGGACTCCACACACACGCACCGGACTCCACACACACGCACCGGACTCCACACACACGCACCGGACTCCACACACACGCACCGGACTCCACACACACGCACCGGACTCCACACACACGCACCGGACTCCACTCACACGCACCGGACTCCACTCACACGCACCGGACTCCACTCACACACTGGACTCCACTCACACACTGGACTCCACTCACACACTGGACTCCACTCACACACTGGACTCCACTCACACACTGGACTCCACTCACACACTGGACTCTACTCACACACTGGACTCTACTCACACACTGGACTCTACTCACACACTGGACTCTACTCACACACTGGACTCTACTCACACACTGGACTCTACTCACACACTGGACTCTACTCACACACTGGACTCTACTCACACACTGGACTCTACTCACACACTGGACTCTACTCACACACTGGACTCCACTCACACACTGGACTCCACTCACACACTGGACTCTACACACACTCTGGATTCTACACACACTCTGGATTCTACACACACACTGGATTCTACACACACACTGGACTCCACACACACACACACTGGACTCTACTCACACACTGGACTCTACTCACACACTGGACTCTACTCACACACTGGACTCTACTCACACACTGGACTCTACTCACACACTGGACTCTACTCACACACTGGACTCCACTCACACGCACTGGACTCCACACACACGCACTGGACTCCACACACACGCACTGGACTCCACACACACGCACTGGACTCCACACACACGCACTGGACTCCACACACACGCACTGGACTCCACACACACGCACTGGACTCCACACACACGCACTGGACTCCACACACACGCACTGGACTCCACACACACGCACTGGACTCCACACACACGCACTGGACTCTACACACACACTGGACTCTACACACACGCGCTGGACTCTACACACACACGCTGGACTCTACACACACACGCTGGACTCTACACACACACGCTGGACTCTACACACACGCTGGACTCTACACACACGCTGGACTCTACACACACGCTGGACTCTACACACACACTGGACTCTACACACACACTGGACTCTACACTCACACTGGACTCTACACACACACTGGACTCTACACACACACTGGACTCTACACACACACTGGACTCTACACACACACTGGACTCTACACACACACTGGACTCTACACACACACTGGACTCTACACACACACTGGACTCTACTCACGCACTGGACTCTACTCACACTCTGGATACTGGACTCCACACACACACACTGGACTCTACTCACACACTGGACTCTACTCACACACTGGACTCTACTCACACACTGGACTCTACTCACACACTGGACTCTACTCACACACTGGACTCTACTCACACACTGGACTCTACTCACACACTGGACTCTACTCACACACTGGACTCCACTCACACGCACTGGACTCCACTCACACGCACTGGACTCCACACACACGCACTGGACTCCACACACACGCACTGGACTCCACACACACGCACTGGATTCCACACACACGCACTGGACTCTACACACACACTGGACTCTACTCACACACTGGACTCTACTCACACTCTGGATACTGGACTCTACTCACACACTGGACTCTACTCACACACTGGACTCTACTCACACACTGGATTCTACTCACACACTGGATTCTACTCACACACTGGACTCTACTCACACACTGGACTCTACTCACACGCACCGGACTCTACTCACACGCACCGGACTCTACTCACACGCACCGGACTCTACTCACACGCACCGGACTCTACTCACACGCACCGGACTCTACTCACACGCACCGGACTCCACACACACGCACCGGACTCCACACACACGCACCGGACTCCACACACACGCACCGGACTCCACACACACGCACCGGACTCCACACACACGCACCGGACTCCACACACACGCACCGGACTCCACACACACGCACCGGACTCCACACACACGCACCGGACTCCACACACACGCACCGGACTCCACACACACGCACCGGACTCCACACACACGCACCGGACTCCACACACACGCACCGGACTCCACACACACGCACCGGACTCCACACACACGCACCGGACTCCACACACACGCACCGGACTCCACACACACGCACCGGACTCCACACACACGCACCGGACTCCACACACACGCACCGGACTCCACACACACGCACCGGACTCCACACACACGCACCGGACTCCACACACACGCACCGGACTCCACACACACGCACCGGACTCCACACACACGCACCGGACTCCACACACACGCACCGGACTCCACACACACGCACCGGACTCCACACACACGCACCGGACTCCACACACACGCACCGGACTCCACACACACGCACCGGACTCCACACACACGCACCGGACTCCACACACACGCACCGGACTCCACACACACGCACCGGACTCCACACACACGCACCGGACTCCACACACACGCACCGGACTCCACACACACGCACCGGACTCCACACACACGCACCGGACTCCACACACACGCACCGGACTCCACACACACGCACCGGACTCCACACACACGCACCGGACTCCACACACACGCACCGGACTCCACACACACGCACCGGACTCCACACACACGCACCGGACTCCACACACACGCACCGGACTCCACACACACGCACCGGACTCCACACACACGCACCGGACTCCACACACACGCACCGGACTCCACACACACGCACCGGACTCCACACACACGCACCGGACTCCACACACACGCACCGGACTCCACACACACGCACCGGACTCCACACACACGCACGGGACTCCACACACACGCACCGGACTCCACACACACGCACCGGACTCCACACACACGCACCGGACTCCACACACACGCACCGGACTCCACACACACGCACCGGACTCCACACACACGCACCGGACTCCACACACACGCACCGGACTCCACACACACGCACCGGACTCCACTCACACGCACCGGACTCCACTCACACGCACCGGACTCCACTCACACGCACCGGACTCCACTCACACGCACCGGACTCCACTCACACGCACCGGACTCCACTCACACACTGGACTCCACTCACACACTGGACTCCACTCACACACTGGACTCTACTCACACACTGGACTCTACTCACACACTGGACTCTACTCACACACTGGACTCTACTCACACACTGGACTCTACTCACACACTGGACTCTACTCACACACTGGACTCTACTCACACACTGGACTCTACTCACACACTGGACTCTACTCACACACTGGACTCTACTCACACACTGGACTCTACTCACACACTGGACTCCACTCACACACTGGACTCCACTCACACACTGGACTCTACACACACTCTGGATTCTACACACACTCTGGATTCTACACACACACTGGATTCTACACACACACTGGACTCCACACACACACACACTGGACTCTACTCACACACTGGACTCTACTCACACCCTGGACTCTACTCACACACTGGACTCTACTCACACACTGGACTCTACTCACACACTGGACTCCACTCACACGCACTGGACTCCACACACACGCACTGGACTCCACACACACGCACTGGACTCCACACACACGCACTGGACTCCACACACACGCACTGGACTCCACACACACGCACTGGACTCCACACACACGCACTGGACTCCACACACACGCACTGGACTCTACACACACGCTGGACTCTACACACACACGCTGGACTCTACACACACACGCTGGACTCTACACACACACGCTGGACTCTACACACACACACTGGACTCTACACTCACACTGGACTCTACACACACACTGGACTCTACTCACACACTGGACTCTACTCACACTCTGGATACTGGACTCCACACACACACACTGGACTCTACTCACACACTGGACTCTACTCACACACTGGACTCTACTCACACACTGGACTCTACTCACACACTGGACTCTACTCACAAACTGGACTCTACTCACACACTGGACTCTACTCACACACTGGACTCTACTCACACACTGGACTCTACACACACACTGGACTCTACTCACACACTGGACTCTACTCACACTCTGGATACTGGACTCCATACACACACACTGGACTCTACTCACACACTGGACTCTACTCACACACTGGACTCTACTCACACACTGGACTCTACTCACACACTGGACTCTACTCACACACTGGACTCTACTCACAAACTGGACTCTACTCACACACTGGACTCTACTCACACACTGGACTCTACTCACACACTGGACTCTACACACACACTGGACTCTACTCACACACTGGACTCTACTCACACTCTGGATACTGGACTCCATACACACACACTGGACTCTACTCACACACTGGACTCTACTCACACACTGGACTCTACTCACACACTGGACTCCACTCACGCGCACTGGACTCCACTCACGCGCACCGGACTCCACACACACGCACCGGACTCCACACACACGCACCGGACTCCACACACACGCACCGGACTCCACACACACGCACCGGACTCCACACACACGCACCGGACTCCACACACACGCACCGGACTCCACACACACGCACCGGACTCCACTCACACGCACCGGACTCCACTCACACGCACCGGACTCCACTCACACACTGGACTCCACTCACACACTGGACTCCACTCACACACTGGACTCCACTCACACACTGGACTCCACTCACACACTGGACTCCACTCACACACTGGACTCCACTCACACACTGGACTCTACTCACACACTGGACTCTACTCACACACTGGACTCTACTCACACACTGGACTCTACTCACACACTGGACTCTACTCACACACTGGACTCTACTCACACACTGGACTCTACTCACACACTGGACTCTACTCACACACTGGACTCTACTCACACACTGGACTCCACTCACACACTGGACTCCACTCACACACTGGACTCTACACACACTCTGGATTCTACACACACTCTGGATTCTACACACACACTGGATTCTACACACACACTGGACTCCACACACACACACACTGGACTCTACTCACACACTGGACTCTACTCACACACTGGACTCTACTCACACACTGGACTCTACTCACACACTGGACTCTACTCACACACTGGACTCTACTCACACACTGGACTCCACTCACACGCACTGGACTCCACACACACGCACTGGACTCCACACACACGCACTGGACTCCACACACACGCACTGGACTCCACACACACGCACTGGACTCCACACACACGCACTGGACTCCACACACACGCACTGGACTCCACACACACGCACTGGACTCCACACACACGCACTGGACTCTACACACACACTGGACTCTACACACACGCGCTGGACTCTACACACACACGCTGGACTCTACACACACACGCTGGACTCTACACACACACGCTGGACTCTACACACACGCTGGACTCTACACACACGCTGGACTCTACACACACGCTGGACTCTACACACACACTGGACTCTACACACACACTGGACTCTACACTCACACTGGACTCTACACACACACTGGACTCTACACACACACTGGACTCTACACACACACTGGACTCTACACACACACTGGACTCTACACACACACTGGACTCTACACACACACTGGACTCTACACACACACTGGACTCTACTCACACACTGGACTCTACTCACACTCTGGATACTGGACTCCACACACACACACTGGACTCTACTCACACACTGGACTCTACTCACACACTGGACTCTACTCACACACTGGACTCTACTCACACACTGGACTCTACTCACACACTGGACTCTACTCACACACTGGACTCTACTCACACACTGGACTCTACTCACACACTGGACTCCACTCACACGCACTGGACTCCACTCACACGCACTGGACTCCACACACACGCACTGGACTCCACACACACGCACTGGACTCCACACACACGCACTGGATTCCACACACACGCACTGGACTCTACACACACACTGGACTCTACTCACACACTGGACTCTACTCACACTCTGGATACTGGACTCCACACACACACACTGGACTCTACTCACACACTGGACTCTACTCACACACTGGACTCTACTCACACACTGGATTCTACTCACACACTGGATTCTACTCACACACTGGACTCTACTCACACACTGGACTCTACTCACACACTGGACTCTACTCACACGCACCGGACTCTACTCACACGCACCGGACTCTACTCACACGCACCGGACTCCACACACACGCACCGGACTCCACACACACGCACCGGACTCCACACACACGCACCGGACTCCACACACACGCACCGGACTCCACACACACGCACCGGACTCCACACACACGCACCGGACTCCACACACACGCACCGGACTCCACACACACGCACCGGACTCCACACACACGCACCGGACTCTACTCACACACTGGACTCTACTCACACACTGGACTCTACTCACACACTGGACTCCACTCACACTCTGGACTCTACTCACACACTGGACTCCACTCACACGCACTGGACTCCACTCACACGCACTGGACTCCACACACACGCACTGGACTCCACACACACGCACTGGACTCCACACACACGCACTGGATTCCACACACACGCACTGGACTCTACACACACACTGGACTCTACTCACACACTGGACTCTACTCACACTCTGGATACTGGACTCCACACACACACACTGGACTCTACTCACACACTGGACTCTACTCACACACTGGACTCCACTCACACTCTGGACTCTACTCACACACTGGACTCCACTCACACGCACTGGACTCCACTCACACGCACTGGACTCCACACACACGCACTGGACTCCACACACACGCACTGGACTCCACACACACGCACTGGATTCCACACACACGCACTGGACTCTACACACACACTGGACTCTACTCACACACTGGACTCTACTCACACTCTGGATACTGGACTCCACACACACACACTGGACTCTACTCACACACTGGACTCTACTCACACACTGGACTCTACTCACACACTGGATTCTACTCACACACTGGATTCTACTCACACACTGGACTCTACTCACACACTGGACTCTACTCACACACTGGACTCTACTCACACGCACCGGACTCTACTCACACGCACCGGACTCTACTCACACGCACCGGACTCCACACACACGCACCGGACTCCACACACACGCACCGGACTCCACACACACGCACCGGACTCCACTCACACGCACCGGACTCCACTCACACGCACCGGACTCCACACACACGCACCGGACTCCACACACACGCACCGGACTCCACACACACGCACCGGACTCCACACACACGCACCGGACTCCACACACACGCACCGGACTCCACACACACGCACCGGACTCCACACACACGCACCGGACTCCACACACACGCACCGGACTCCACACACACGCACCGGACTCCACACACACGCACCGGACTCCACACACACGCACCGGACTCCACACACACGCACCGGACTCCACACACACGCACCGGACTCCACACACACGCACCGGACTCCACACACACGCACCGGACTCCACACACACGCACCGGACTCCACACACACGCACCGGACTCCACACACACGCACCGGACTCCACACACACGCACCGGACTCCACACACACGCACCGGACTCCACACACACGCACCGGACTCCACACACACGCACCGGACTCCACACACACGCACCGGACTCCACACACACGCACCGGACTCCACACACACGCACCGGACTCCACACACACGCACCGGACTCCACACACACGCACCGGACTCCACACACACGCACCGGACTCCACACACACGCACCGGACTCCACACACACGCACCGGACTCCACACACACGCACCGGACTCCACACACACGCACCGGACTCCACACACACGCACCGGACTCCACACACACGCACCGGACTCCACACACACGCACCGGACTCCACACACACGCACCGGACTCCACACACACGCACCGGACTCCACACACACGCACCGGACTCCACACACACGCACCGGACTCCACACACACGCACCGGACTCCACACACACGCACCGGACTCCACACACACGCACCGGACTCCACACACACGCACCGGACTCCACACACACGCACCGGACTCCACACACACGCACCGGACTCCACACACACGCACCGGACTCCACACACACGCACCGGACTCCACACACACGCACCGGACTCCACTCACACGCACCGGACTCCACTCACACGCACCGGACTCCACTCACACGCACCGGACTCCACTCACACGCACCGGACTCCACTCACACGCACCGGACTCCACACACACGCACCGGACTCCACACACACGCACCGGACTCCACACACACGCACCGGACTCCACACACACGCACCGGACTCCACACACACGCACCGGACTCCACACACACGCACCGGACTCCACACACACGCACCGGACTCCACACACACGCACCGGACTCCACACACACGCACCGGACTCCACACACACGCACCGGACTCCACACACACGCACCGGACTCCACACACACGCACCGGACTCCACACACACGCACCGGACTCCACACACACGCACCGGACTCCACACACACGCACCGGACTCCACACACACGCACCGGACTCCACACACACGCACCGGACTCCACACACACGCACCGGACTCCACACACACGCACCGGACTCCACACACACGCACCGGACTCCACACACACGCACCGGACTCCACACACACGCACCGGACTCCACTCACACGCACCGGACTCCACTCACACGCACCGGACTCCACTCACACGCACCGGACTCCACTCACACGCACCGGACTCCACTCACACGCACCGGACTCCACTCACACGCACCGGACTCCACTCACACACTGGACTCCACTCACACACTGGACTCCACTCACACACTGGACTCTACTCACACACTGGACTCTACTCACACACTGGACTCTACTCACACACTGGACTCTACTCACACACTGGACTCTACTCACACACTGGACTCTACTCACACACTGGACTCTACTCACACACTGGACTCTACTCACACACTGGACTCTACTCACACACTGGACTCTACTCACACACTGGACTCCACTCACACACTGGACTCTACACACACTCTGGATTCTACACACACTCTGGATTCTACACACACACTGGATTCTACACACACACTGGACTCCACACACACACACACTGGACTCTACTCACACACTGGACTCTACTCACACACTGGACTCTACTCACACACTGGACTCCACTCACACACTGGACTCCACTCACACGCACTGGACTCCACACACACGCACTGGACTCCACACACACGCACTGGACTCCACACACACGCACTGGACTCCACACACACGCACTGGACTCCACACACACGCACTGGACTCCACACACACGCACTGGACTCCACACACACGCACTGGACTCCACACACACGCACTGGACTCTACACACACGCACTGGACTCTACACACACGCTGGACTCTACACACACACGCTGGACTCTACACACACACGCTGGACTCTACACACACACGCTGGACTCTACACACACACGCTGGACTCTACACACACACGCTGGACTCTACACACACACGCTGGACTCTACACACACGCTGGACTCTACACACACGCTGGACTCTACACACACACTGGACTCTACACACACACTGGACTCTACACACACACTGGACTCTACACACACACTGGACTCTACACACACACTGGACTCTACACACACACTGGACTCTACACACACACTGGACTCTACACACACACTGGACTCTACACACACACTGGACTCTACACACACACTGGACTCTACTCACACACTGGACTCTACTCACACTCTGGATACTGGACTCCACACACACACACTGGACTCTACTCACACACTGGACTCTACTCACACACTGGACTCTACTCACACACTGGACTCTACTCACACACTGGACTCTACTCACACACTGGACTCTACTCACACACTGGACTCTACTCACACACTGGACTCTACTCACACACTGGACTCTACACACACACTGGACTCTACTCACACACTGGACTCTACTCACACTCTGGATACTGGACTCCATACACACACACTGGACTCTACTCACACACTGGACTCTACACACACACGCTGGACTCTACACACACACGCTGGACTCTACACACACGCTGGACTCTACACACACGCTGGACTCTACACACACGCTGGACTCTACACATACACTGGACTCTACACACACACTGGACTCTACACACACACTGGACTCTACACACACACTGGACTCTACACACACACTGGACTCTACACACACACTGGACTCTACACACACACTGGACTCTACACACACACTGGACTCTACTCACACACTGGACTCTACTCACACTCTGGATACTGGACTCCACACACACACACTGGACTCTACTCACACACTGGATTCTACTCACACACTGGACTCTACTCACACACTGGACTCTACTCACACACTGGACTCTACTCACACACTGGACTCCACTCACACGCACCGGACTCTACTCACACGCACCGGACTCTACTCACACGCACCGGACTCCACACACACGCACCGGACTCCACACACACGCACCGGACTCCACACACACGCACCGGACTCCACACACACGCACCGGACTCCACACACACGCACCGGACTCCACACACACGCACCGGACTCCACACACACGCACCGGACTCCACACACACGCACCGGACTCCACACACACGCACCGGACTCCACACACACGCACCGGACTCCACACACACGCACCGGACTCCACACACACGCACCGGACTCCACACACACGCACCGGACTCCACACACACGCACCGGACTCCACACACACGCACCGGACTCCACACACACGCACCGGACTCCACACACACGCACCGGACTCCACACACACGCACCGGACTCCACACACACGCACCGGACTCCACACACACGCACCGGACTCCACACACACGCACCGGACTCCACACACACGCACCGGACTCCACACACACGCACCGGACTCCACACACACGCACCGGACTCCACACACACGCACCGGACTCCACACACACGCACCGGACTCCACACACACGCACCGGACTCCACACACACGCACCGGACTCCACACACACGCACCGGACTCCACACACACGCACCGGACTCCACACACACGCACCGGACTCCACACACACGCACCGGACTCCACACACACGCACCGGACTCCACACACACGCACCGGACTCCACTCACACGCACCGGACTCCACTCACACGCACCGGACTCCACTCAAACGCACCGGACTCCACTCACACGCACCGGACTCCACTCACACGCACCGGACTCCACTCACACGCACCGGACTCCACTCACACACTGGACTCCACTCACACACTGGACTCCACTCACACACTGGACTCCACTCACACACTGGACTCTACTCACACACTGGACTCTACTCACACACTGGACTCTACTCACACACTGGACTCTACTCACACACTGGACTCTACTCACACACTGGACTCTACTCACACACTGGACTCTACTCACACACTGGACTCTACTCACACACTGGACTCTACTCACACACTGGACTCCACTCACACACTGGACTCTACACACACTCTGGATTCTACACACACTCTGGATTCTACACACACACTGGATTCTACACACACACTGGACTCCACACACACACACACTGGACTCTACTCACACACTGGACTCTACTCACACACTGGACTCTACTCACACACTGGACTCTACTCACACACTGGACTCTACTCACACACTGGACTCTACTCACACACTGGACTCCACTCACATGCACTGGACTCCACACACACACACACTGGACTCTACTCACACACTGGACTCTACTCACACACTGGACTCTACTCACACACTGGACTCTACTCACACACTGGACTCTACTCACACACTGGACTCCACTCACACGCACTGGACTCCACACACACGCACTGGACTCCACACACACACGCACTGGACTCCACACACACGCACTGGACTCCACACACACGCACTGGACTCCACACACACGCACTGGACTCCACACACACGCACTGGACTCCACACACACGCACTGGACTCTACACACACGCACTGGACTCTACACACACGCTGGACTCTACACACACACGCTGGACTCTACACACACACGCTGGACTCTACACACACACGCTGGACTCTACACACACACGCTGGACTCTACACACACACGCTGGACTCTACACACACGCTGGACTCTACACACACGCTGGACTCTACACATACACTGGACTCTACACACACACTGGACTCTACTCACACACTGGACTCTACTCACACTCTGGATACTGGACTCCACACACACACACTGGACTCTACTCACACACTGGACTCTACTCACACACTGGACTCTACTCACACACTGGACTCTACTCACACACTGGACTCTACTCACACACTGGACTCTACTCACACACTGGACTCTACTCACACACTGGACTCTACTCACACACTGGACTCTACACACACACTGGACTCTACTCACACACTGGACTCTACTCACACTCTGGATACTGGACTCCATACACACACACTGGACTCTACTCACACACTGGACTCTACACACACACGCTGGACTCTACACACACACGCTGGACTCTACACACACGCTGGACTCTACACACACGCTGGACTCTACACACACGCTGGACTCTACACATACACTGGACTCTACACACACACTGGACTCTACACACACACTGGACTCTACACACACACTGGACTCTACACACACACTGGACTCTACACACACACTGGACTCTACACACACACTGGACTCTACACACACACTGGACTCTACTCACACTCTGGATACTGGACTCCACACACACACACTGGACTCTACTCACACACTGGACTCTACTCACACACTGGACTCTACTCACACACTGGACTCTACTCACACACTGGACTCTACTCACACACTGGACTCTACTCACACACTGGACTCTACTCACACACTGGACTCTACTCACACACTGGACTCTACACACACACTGGACTCTACTCACACACTGGACTCTACTCACACTCTGGATACTGGACTCCATACACACACACTGGACTCTACTCACACACTGGACTCTACACACACACGCTGGACTCTACACACACACGCTGGACTCTACACACACGCTGGACTCTACACACACGCTGGACTCTACACACACGCTGGACTCTACACGTACACTGGACTCTACACACACACTGGACTCTACACACACACTGGACTCTACACACACACTGGACTCTACACACACACTGGACTCTACACACACACTGGACTCTACACACACACTGGACTCTACACACACACTGGACTCTACTCACACACTGGACTCTACTCACACTCTGGATACTGGACTCCACACACACACACTGGACTCTACTCACACACTGGATTCTACTCACACACTGGACTCTACTCACACACTGGACTCTACTCACACACTGGACTCTACTCACACACTGGACTCCACTCACACGCACCGGACTCTACTCACACGCACCGGACTCTACTCACACGCACCGGACTCCACACACACGCACCGGACTCCACACACACGCACCGGACTCCACACACACGCACCGGACTCCACACACACGCACCGGACTCCACACACACGCACCGGACTCCACACACACGCACCGGACTCCACACACACGCACCGGACTCCACACACACGCACCGGACTCCACACACACGCACCGGACTCCACACACACGCACCGGACTCCACACACACGCACCGGACTCCACACACACGCACCGGACTCCACACACACGCACCGGACTCCACACACACGCACCGGACTCCACACACACGCACCGGACTCCACACACACGCACCGGACTCCACACACACGCACCGGACTCCACACACACGCACCGGACTCCACACACACGCACCGGACTCCACACACACGCACCGGACTCCACACACACGCACCGGACTCCACACACACGCACCGGACTCCACACACACGCACCGGACTCCACACACACGCACCGGACTCCACACACACGCACCGGACTCCACACACACGCACCGGACTCCACACACACGCACCGGACTCCACACACACGCACCGGACTCCACACACACGCACCGGACTCCACACACACGCACCGGACTCCACACACACGCACCGGACTCCACACACACGCACCGGACTCCACACACACGCACCGGACTCCACTCACACGCACCGGACTCCACTCACACGCACCGGACTCCACTCAAACGCACCGGACTCCACTCACACGCACCGGACTCCACTCACACGCACCGGACTCCACTCACACGCACCGGACTCCACTCACACACTGGACTCCACTCACACACTGGACTCCACTCACACACTGGACTCCACTCACACACTGGACTCTACTCACACACTGGACTCTACTCACACACTGGACTCTACTCACACACTGGACTCTACTCACACACTGGACTCTACTCACACACTGGACTCTACTCACACACTGGACTCTACTCACACACTGGACTCTACTCACACACTGGACTCTACTCACACACTGGACTCTACTCACACACTGGACTCCACTCACACACTGGACTCTACACACACTCTGGATTCTACACACACTCTGGATTCTACACACACACTGGATTCTACACACACACTGGACTCCACACACACACACACTGGACTCTACTCACACACTGGACTCTACTCACACACTGGACTCTACTCACACACTGGACTCTACTCACACACTGGACTCTACTCACACACTGGACTCTACTCACACACTGGACTCCACTCACATGCACTGGACTCCACACACACACACACTGGACTCTACTCACACACTGGACTCTACTCACACACTGGACTCTACTCACACACTGGACTCTACTCACACACTGGACTCTACTCACACACTGGACTCCACTCACACGCACTGGACTCCACACACACGCACTGGACTCCACACACACGCACTGGACTCCACACACACGCACTGGACTCCACACACACGCACTGGACTCCACACACACGCACTGGACTCCACACACACGCACTGGACTCCACACACACGCACTGGACTCTACACACACGCACTGGACTCTACACACACGCTGGACTCTACACACACACGCTGGACTCTACACACACACGCTGGACTCTACACACACACGCTGGACTCTACACACACACGCTGGACTCTACACACACACGCTGGACTCTACACACACGCTGGACTCTACACACACGCTGGACTCTACACATACACTGGACTCTACACACACACTGGACTCTACTCACACACTGGACTCTACTCACACTCTGGATACTGGACTCCACACACACACACTGGACTCTACTCACACACTGGACTCTACTCACACACTGGACTCTACTCACACACTGGACTCTACTCACACACTGGACTCTACTCACACACTGGACTCTACTCACACACTGGACTCTACTCACACACTGGACTCTACTCACACACTGGACTCTACACACACACTGGACTCTACTCACACACTGGACTCTACTCACACTCTGGATACTGGACTCCATACACACACACTGGACTCTACTCACACACTGGACTCTACACACACACGCTGGACTCTACACACACACGCTGGACTCTACACACACGCTGGACTCTACACACACGCTGGACTCTACACACACGCTGGACTCTACACATACACTGGACTCTACACACACACTGGACTCTACACACACACTGGACTCTACACACACACTGGACTCTACACACACACTGGACTCTACACACACACTGGACTCTACACACACACTGGACTCTACACACACACTGGACTCTACACACACACTGGACTCTACTCACACACTGGACTCTACTCACACACTGGACTCTACTCACACACTGGACTCTACACACACACTGGACTCTACTCACACACTGGACTCTACTCACACTCTGGATACTGGACTCCATACACACACACTGGACTCTACTCACACACTGGACTCTACACACACACGCTGGACTCTACACACACACGCTGGACTCTACACACACACGCTGGACTCTACACACACGCTGGACTCTACACACACGCTGGACTCTACACACACGCTGGACTCTACACATACACTGGACTCTACACACACACTGGACTCTACACACACACTGGACTCTACACACACACTGGACTCTACACACACACTGGACTCTACACACACACTGGACTCTACACACACACTGGACTCTACACACACACTGGACTCTACTCACACACTGGACTCTACTCACACACTGGACTCTACTCACACACTGGACTCTACTCACACACTGGACTCTACTCACACACTGGACTCTACACACACACTGGACTCTACTCACACACTGGACTCCACTCACGCGCACCGGACTCCACACACACGCACCGGACTCCACACACACGCACCGGACTCCACACACACGCACCGGACTCCACACACACGCACCGGACTCCACACACACGCACCGGACTCCACACACACGCACCGGACTCCACACACACGCACCGGACTCCACACACACGCACCGGACTCCACACACACGCACCGGACTCCACACACACGCACCGGACTCCACACACACGCACCGGACTCCACACACACGCACCGGACTCCACACACACGCACCGGACTCCACACACACGCACCGGACTCCACACACACGCACCGGACTCCACACACACGCACCGGACTCCACACACACGCACCGGACTCCACACACACGCACCGGACTCCACACACACGCACCGGACTCCACACACACGCACCGGACTCCACACACACGCACCGGACTCCACACACACGCACCGGACTCCACACACACGCACCGGACTCCACACACACGCACCGGACTCCACACACACGCACCGGACTCCACACACACGCACCGGACTCCACACACACGCACCGGACTCCACACACACGCACCGGACTCCACACACACGCACCGGACTCCACACACACGCACCGGACTCCACACACACGCACCGGACTCCACACACACGCACCGGACTCCACACACACGCACCGGACTCCACACACACGCACCGGACTCCACACACACGCACCGGACTCCACACACACGCACCGAACTCCACACACACGCACCGGACTCCACACACACGCACCGGACTCCACACACACGCACCGGACTCCACTCACACGCACCGGACTCCACTCACACGCACCGGACTCCACTCACACGCACCGGACTCCACTCACACGCACCGGACTCCACTCACACGCACCGGACTCCACTCACACGCACCGGACTCCACTCACACGCACCGGACTCCACACACACGCACCGGACTCCACACACACGCACTGGACTCCACACACACGCACTGGACTCCACACACACGCACTGGACTCTACACACCCACTGGACTCTACACACACACTGGACTCCACTCACACGCACTGGACTCCACACACACGCACTGGACTCCACACACACGCACTGGACTCCACACACACGCTGGACTCTACACACACACGCTGGACTCTACACACACACGCTGGACTCTACACACACACGCTGGACTCTACACACACACGCTGGACTCTACACACACGCTGGACTCTACACACACGCTGGACTCTACACACACGCTGGACTCTACACATACACTGGACTCTACACACACACTGGACTCTACACACACACTGGACTCTACACACACACTGGACTCTACACACACACTGGACTCTACACACACACTGGACTCTACACACACACTGGACTCTACACACACACTGGACTCTACACACACACTGGACTCTACTCACACACTGGACTCTACTCACACTCTGGATACTGGACTCCACACACACACACTGGACTCTACTCACACACTGGACTCTACTCACACACTGGACTCTACTCACACACTGGACTCTACTCACACACTGGACTCTACTCACACACTGGACTCTACTCACACACTGGACTCCACTCACACGCACTGGACTCCACTCACACGCACTGGACTCCACACACACGCACTGGACTCCACACACACGCACTGGACTCCACACACACGCACTGGACTCCACACACACGCACTGGATTCCACACACACGCACTGGACTCTACACACACACTGGACTCTACACTCACACTGGACTCTACACACACACTGGACTCTACTCACACACTGGACTCTACTCACACTCTGGATACTGGACTCCACACACACACACTGGACTCTACTCACACACTGGACTCTACTCACACACTGGACTCTACTCACACACTGGACTCTACTCACACACTGGACTCTACTCACACACTGGACTCTACTCACACACTGGACTCTACTCACACACTGGACTCTACACACACACTGGACTCTACTCACACACTGGACTCTACTCACACTCTGGATACTGGACTCCATACACACACACTGGACTCTACTCACACACTGGACTCTACTCACACACTGGACTCTACTCACACACTGGACTCTACTCGCGCGCACTGGACTCCACACGCGCGCACTGGACTCCACACGCGCGCACTGGACTCCACACGCGCTCACTGGACTCCACACGCGCGCACTGGACTCCACACGCGCGCACTGGACTCCACACGCGCGCACTGGACTCCACACGCGCGCACTGGACTCCACACGCGCGCACTGGACTCCACACGCGCGCACTGGACTCCACACGCGCGCACTGGACTCCACACGCGCGCACTGGACTCCACACGCGCGCACTGGACTCCACACGCGCGCACTGGACTCCACACGCGCGCACTGGACTCCACACGCGCGCACTGGACTCCACACGCGCGCACTGGACTCCACACGCGCGCACTGGACTCCACACGCGCGCACTGGACTCCACACGCGCGCACTGGACTCCACACGCGCGCACTGGACTCCACACGCGCGCACTGGACTCCACACGCGCGCACTGGACTCCACACGCGCGCACTGGACTCCACACGCGCGCACTGGACTCCACACACGCGCACTGGACTCCACACACGCGCACTGGACTCCACACACGCGCACTGGACTCCACACACGCGCACTGGACTCCACACACGCGCAATGGACTCCACACACGCGCACTGGACTCCACACACGCGCACTGGACTCCACACACGCGCACTGGACTCCACACACGCGCACTGGACTCCACACACGCGCACTGGACTCCACACACGCGCACTGGACTCCACACACACGCACTGGACTCCACTCACGCACTGGACTCCACTCACGCACTGGACTCTACTCACACACTGGACTCTACTCACACACTGGACTCTACTCACACACTGGACTCTACTCACACACTGGACTCTACTCACACACTGGACTCTACTCACACACTGGACTCTACTCACACACTGGACTCTACTCACACACTGGACTCTACTCACACACTGGACTCTACTCACACACTGGACTCCACTCACACACTGGACTCCACTCACACACTGGACTCCACTCACACACTGGACTCCACTCACACACTGGACTCCACTCACACACTGGACTCCACTCACACACTGGACTCCACTCACACACTGGACTCCACTCACACACTGGACTCCACTCACACACTGGACTCTACACACACTCTGGATTCTACACACACACTGGACTCTACTCACACACTGGACTCTACTCACACACTGGACTCTACTCACACACTGGACTCTACTCACACACTGGACTCTACTCACACACTGGACTCTACTCACACACTGGACTCTACTCACACACTGGACTCTACTCACACACTGGACTCTACTCACACACTGGACTCTACTCACACACTGGACTCTACTCACACACTGGACTCTACTCACACACTGGACTCTACTCACACACTGGACTCTACTCACACACTGGACTCTACTCACACACTGGACTCTACTCACACACTGGACTCTACTCACACACTGGACTCTACTCACACACTGGACTCCACTCACACACTGGACTCCACTCACACACTGGACTCCACTCACACACTGGACTCCACTCACACACTGGACTCCACTCACACACTGGACTCCACTCACACACTGGACTCCACTCACACACTGGACTCCACTCACACACTGGACTCCACTCACACACTGGACTCTACACACACTCTGGATTCTACACACACACTGGACTCTACTCACACACTGGACTCTACACTCACACTGGACTCTACACACACACTGGACTCTACTCACACACTGGACTCTACTCACACTCTGGATACTGGACTCCACACACACACACTGGACTCTACTCACACACTGGACTCTACTCACACACTGGACTCTACTCACACACTGGACTCTACTCACACACTGGACTCTACTCACACACTGGACTCTACTCACACACTGGACTCTACTCACACACTGGACTCTACACACACACTGGACTCTACTCACACACTGGACTCTACTCACACTCTGGATACTGGACTCCATACACACACACTGGACTCTACTCACACACTGGACTCTACTCACACACTGGACTCTACTCACACACTGGACTCTACTCGCGCGCACTGGACTCCACTCGCGCGCACTGGACTCCACACGCGCGCACTGGACTCCACACGCGCGCACTGGACTCCACACGCGCGCACTGGACTCCACACGCGCGCACTGGACTCCACACGCGCGCACTGGACTCCACACGCGCGCACTGGACTCCACACGCGCGCACTGGACTCCACACGCGCGCACTGGACTCCACACGCGCGCACTGGACTCCACACGCGCGCACTGGACTCCACACGCGCGCACTGGACTCCACACGCGCGCACTGGACTCCACACGCGCGCACTGGACTCCACACGCGCGCACTGGACTCCACACGCGCGCACTGGACTCCACACGCGCGCACTGGACTCCACACACGCGCACTGGACTCCACACACGCGCACTGGACTCCACACGCGCAATGGACTCCACACACGCGCAATGGACTCCACACACGCGCAATGGACTCCACACACGCGCACTGGACTCCACACACGCGCACTGGACTCCACACACACGCACTGGACTCCACTCACGCACTGGACTCCACTCACACACTGGACTCCACTCACACACTGGACTCTACTCACACACTGGACTCTACTCACACACTGGACTCTACTCACACACTGGACTCTACTCACACACTGGACTCTACTCACACACTGGACTCTACTCACACACTGGACTCTACTCACACACTGGACTCTACTCACACACTGGACTCTACTCACACACTGGACTCCACTCACACACTGGACTCCACTCACACACTGGACTCCACTCACACACTGGACTCCACTCACACACTGGACTCCACTCACACACTGGACTCCACTCACACACTGGACTCCACTCACACACTGGACTCCACTCACACACTGGACTCCACTCACACACTGGACTCCACTCACACACTGGACTCTACACACACTCTGGATTCTACACACACACTGGACTCTACTCACACACTGGACTCTACTCACACACTGGACTCTACTCACACACTGGACTCTACTCACACATTGGACTCTACTCACACACTGGACTCTACTCACACACTGGACTCTACTCACACACTGGACTCTACTCACACACTGGACTCTACTCACACACTGGACTCTACTCACACACTGGACTCTACTCACACACTGGACTCTACTCACACACTGGACTCTACTCACACACTGGACTCTACTCACACACTGGACTCTACTCACACACTGGACTCTACTCACACACTGGACTCTACTCACACACTGGACTCTACTCACACACTGGACTCTACTCACACACTGGACTCTACTCACACACTGGACTCTACTCACACACTGGACTCTACTCACACACTGGACTCCACTCACACACTGGACTCCACTCACACACTGGACTCCACTCACACACTGGACTCCACTCACACACTGGACTCCACTCACACACTGGACTCCACTCACACACTGGACTCCACTCACACACTGGACTCTACACACACTCTGGATTCTACACACACACTGGACTCTACTCACACACTGGACTCTACTCACACACTGGACTCTACTCACACACTGGACTCTACTCACACACTGGACTCCACTCACACGCACTGGACTCCACACACACGCACTGGACTCCACACACACGCACTGGACTCCACACACACGCACTGGACTCCACACACACGCACTGGACTCCACTCACACGCACTGGACTCCACACACACGCACTGGACTCCACACACACGCACTGGACTCCACACACACGCACTGGACTCTACACACACGCACTGGACTCTACACACACGCTGGACTCTACACACACACGCTGGACTCTACACACACACGCTGGACTCTACACACACACGCTGGACTCTACACACACACGCTGGACTCTACACACACACGCTGGACTCTACACACACACGCTGGACTCTACACACACGCTGGACTCTACACACACGCTGGACTCTACACACACGCTGGACTCTACACACACGCTGGACTCTACACACACGCTGGACTCTACACACACGCTGGACTCTACACACACGCTGGACTCTACACACACGCTGGACTCTACACACACGCTGGACTCTACACACACGCTGGACTCTATACACACACACTGGACTCTACACACACACTGGACTCTACACACACACTGGACTCTACACACACACTGGACTCTACACTCACTGGACTCTACACACACACTGGACTCTACACACACACTGGACTCTACACACACACTGGACTCTACTCACACACTGGACTCTACTCACACTCTGGATACTGGACTCCACACACACACACTGGACTCTACTCACACACTGGACTCTACTCACACACTGGACTCTACTCACACACTGGACTCTACTCACACACTGGACTCTACTCACACACTGGACTCTACTCACACACTGGACTCCACACACACACACACTGGACTCCACACACACGCACTGGACTCCACACACACGCACTGGACTCCACACACACGCACTGGACTCCACACACACGCACTGGACTCCACACACACGCACTGGACTCCACACACACGCACTGGACTCCACACACACGCACTGGACTCCACACACACGCACTGGACTCCACACACACGCACTGGACTCCACACACACGCACTGGACTCCACACACACGCACTGGACTCCACACACACGCACTGGACTCCACACACACGCACTGGACTCTACACACACGCACTGGACTCTACACACACGCACTGGACTCTACACACACGCACTGGACTCTACACACACGCACTGGACTCTACACACACACTGGACTCTACTCACACACTGGACTCTACTCACACACTGGACTCTACTCACACACTGGACTCTACTCACACACTGGACTCTACTCACACACTGGACTCTACTCACACACTGGACTCTACTCACACTGGACTCTACACACACTGGACTCTACACACACTGGACTCTACACACACACTGGACTCTACACACACACTGGACTCTACACTCACACTGGACTCTACACTCACACTGGACTCTACACTCACACTGGACTCTACACTCACTGGACTCTACTCACACACTGGACTCTACACACACACTCACATATACAGTACTTACACCGACACCCCAACACACACACGCTACATATGGCCACACACACATAGAATGCGTACACATGCATACTGACGCCACACACTCACACACACACTTTCACACTCACCACATACTGTACGCTGCTGCTACTGTTTATTATCTATCCTGTTGCCTATTCACTTTATCCCTACCTATATGTACATATCTACCTCAATTACCTCGTACACATGCACATAGACTCGGTACTGGTACTCACTGTATATAGCCATGTTATTACCTGGTACTCCCTGTATATAGCCATGTTATTACTTGGTACTCACTGTATATAGCCATGTTATTACCTGGTACTCACTGTATATAGCCATGTTATTACCTGGTACTCACTGTATATAGCCATGTTATTACCTGGTACTTCCTGTATATAGCCATGTTATTACCTGATACTCCCTGTATATAGCCATGTTATTACCTGATACTGACTGTATATAGCCATGTTATTACCAGGTACTCCCTGTATATAGCCATGTTATTACCTGGTACTCCTTGTATATAGCCATGGTATTACCTGGTACTCCCTGTATATAGTCATGTTATTACCTGGTACTCCCTGTATATAGCCATGTTACTACCTGGCACTTCCTGTATATAGCCATGTTATTTTTACTTGTGTTTGTTTTTCTTTATTTACTGTGTATTTATTCCTCATGCCACTATTTCATATATTTAATTTGTGTATTTTTAACTCTGCATTGTTGGAAAAGAACCCTAAAGTAAGCATTTCACTGTCAGTCTACACCTGTTGTTTTATGACGCATGTGACAATTATTTATTTGTTTAATAAATTTTGCATGGCCATACCTGAATGCAATATAATAATAACTGAAAACAATAATCATAGTGATGTAGAATACACAACCAAATTTGCCAGATATATAGATGTTACATTATTCACAGTATTATGGTCAAAATGTTTCCTAAAAGCTGTCTGAATTGCTTATGTTCAATCATTTCAAACAGTTAATAGGATTACTTTTTAAAATCAGCCCACATCCATTAATATTTACATGTATAAATCAATTTTAAATGTTTGAATCAATTATAGTATTTGGACAGCTATTTGGGCACATTTTTACCATAATTCGGTGAATAATTGAACATCTTTATATATCTGGCACACCTGGCTCATGTGGTTGGGCATGCTACAATTAACAGGAGGTTGGTGGCACCTTAAGTGGGGAGGATGGACTCATGGCAATGGCTGGAGCGGATTAGCTGGAATGGTATCAAATACATCAAACACATGTTTTGATGCCATTCCATTTGCTCCATTCTATACATTATTATGAGCTGTCCTCCTCTCAGCAGCCTCCACTGCCAATTCTAATTTATACAGGTATGGTCATGTGAAATTGATCAAATAGGACCCCATTGAGTTGTTTGGTGGCCATAGTGGAAAAAGGCTTCTGTGGGATTAACCCTTTACACCCGTGGGAATTGGTCTATATTGATAGGGCTACATTTAAATGTTTCTTACAGAAGAAATATAAAATGCATAACCATGGTAGCAATTGAAAGGAAACAGTTTGGAGATTATGGGAAAATTATTAGACCAAAGGTGAGGACACAAGTTCACCTTGTTTACTGTACTTTTTGCCGCATTTGTTGATAACAACATCTGAAAATACTCTGGATACACTCAGTAACATGATAAGAATATTCCTGGGAAATGTGCGGTAGGTGCAACATAAAACAAAGAAATGACAAGGGTTTGAGTGTAACGTCTGGAGAGTGATGGGTGTGGAGTCAGACGCAGAGAGCAGAAGGTTGACGGGAAAAAGGCTTTAATGTCCTTTCGTAAAGTAACCAGTTACAAACATGGGTGAAGCCCAAAACACAGGCGCAACAAACCCAAAACCATAGTTACTAAAAATACCGGACAGCGAAAACCCAAAAGAACACAAACACCACATACGTCAAATAACAACAAGCCCGCACAAACACCAGCGGGCTAAACAAAC
Organism: Salvelinus fontinalis; assembly: GCF_029448725.1. Classification (NCBI taxonomy): domain Eukaryota; kingdom Metazoa; phylum Chordata; class Actinopteri; order Salmoniformes; family Salmonidae; genus Salvelinus; species Salvelinus fontinalis. The sequence goes on from NC_074665.1 coordinate 79,206,901, forward strand.
TTAAATAATACTCATCCCAAAACCCCAACAAGGAACAGGTGAAAACAATTAGACAAAAACAAACGAAAAGGAAAAAGGGATCGGTGGCAGCTAATAGACCGGCGACGACGACCGCCGAGCGCCACCCGAACAGGAAGGGGAGCCACCTTCGGTGGTATTCGTGACATTGAGTGAAAGGACTAACTGGTGTCTCCAAGTGGCCACATACCTCTTCAAAGTGTGCAAAGTTCCTTAGTAATTTCAAAGCACTTTTATGACTCAAAGAAGAGTCTTAAACTATAAGGTGCTTTTTTGAGCTCAGCTAGCTGTGTTGTTGAGGAACTAGAGCAGGGATGGGTAAATTCGATAGGGGTGGGCGCCACAAAAAACCTGAACTCATCATCAGGGGCCGGCCGCAGTTGCTTGCGGGTCTGCGTACGCAGAGAAAGCTGCCAGTACTGCACTGCTGCCACACATTTTCCAACTTTAGGGACATAGTCTTCAAGAAAATCGCTATGAGACATTGTCAACACAAGTGAGCCCGAAGGCCCAAATTTGTGAGTTTGACCCATGGACTATAAAGACCAGAGATGGGCAACTCTGACTCTGGAGTGACACTGTGTGTGTGTGCAGGCTTTTGTTCAAGCGTAACACTAATGCAGGGGAGTCCATCCTGGCTGTGGATGGGTATCGGGGTTTGGAAACGGTGTCCAGGGAACATGACTATGTATCTAGTCCAGCCTAGCTCTAGAGAGCCCAAGGGGGCATTCCTACTGTAATGTAATGGATGGAATTGGAGTCATGATAAGGGAAAAGTCCAGCCAGACAGTTGCATAAACCATAGGGCAGAGTCAAAGCAGGACCAGGCAGGCATGTAGTATGGCACAACATGGTGGAGGCTAACCAACTTCATTAAATGAGGGCTCACTTCCAATACCCTAGAAAGTGTCAGTGTTATTTTTTTATTTACGGTGATTTCGTTTTTTAATAATTTCATTGTAAATTGATTGCACTTATAATCTAATCAAATTGTATTTGTCACATGCACCGAATACAACAGGTGTAGACCTTACAGTGAAATGCTTACTTACAAGCCCTTAAACAACAATGCAGAAAGATAAGTGTTTAAGTAAAAAATAGATAAGTAAAAATGTTTAATTAAAATAACAAATAGTTAAAGAGCAGCAGTAAAATAACAGTAGTGAGGCTATATAGAGGGGGTACTGGTACAGAGTCAATGTGCGGGGGCCCAGGTTAGTTGAGGTAATTTGTACATGTAGGTAGAGTTAATGTGACTATGCATAGATGTAGGTAGAGAGAGTAGTAGCAGCGTAAAATAGGGGGTGGGGGACAATGCAAATAGTCTGGGTAGCCATTTGATTAGCTGTTCGGGAGTATTATGGCTTGGGGGTAGAAGCTGTTAAGAAGCCTTTTGGACCTAGACTTGGTGCTCCGGTACCGCTTGCCGTGCGGTCGCAGATAGAACAGTCTATGACTAGGGTGGCTGGAGTCTTTGACAATTTTTTTTAGGGCCTTCCTATGACAACGCCTGGTATATAGGTCCTGGATGTCAGGAAGCTTGGCCCCAGTGATGTACTGGGCTGTACGCACTACCCTCTGTAGTGCTTTGCGGTCGGAGGCCGAGCAGTTGCCATACCAGGCAGTGATGCAACCAGTCAGAATGCTCTCGATGGTGCAGCTGTAGAACTTTTAAAGGATCTGAGGACCCATGCCAAATCTTTTCAGTCTCCTGAGGGGGAATAGGCTTTGTCGTGCCCTTTTCACGACTGTCTTGGTGTGTTTGGACCATGATAGTTTGTTGGTGATGTGGACACCAAGGAACTTGAAGCTCTCAACTTGCTCCACTACAGACCCGTTGATGATAATGGGGGCGTGCTTGGTCCTCCTTTTCCTGTAGTCCACAATCATCTCCTTTGTCTTGATCACGTTGAGGGAGAGGTTGTTATCCTGGCACCACACGGCCAGGTCTCTGACCTCCCGCTTATAGGCTGTCTCATCGTTGTCGGTGATCAGGCCTACCACTGTTGTGTTGTCGGTAGGGTTGCACATTTTTGGGAAAATTCAGAGTTGGAAACTTTCTGTGGGAATTAACGGGAATATATGGGAATTAACGGAAATATATGCAAATTAATATGAATACCATTTAAATGTAGATGTTTTTTGCATTGGATATATCTACCATATCATACGGAGACAGAAACATAAACATTTTATCTTTTCATAAGTAGACATAATTGCAAATGATTAAATCCTTCCAATAGAAATAAAAAAAACTATTTAGTTACGAATTTAACTTTAATTAAATGAGTTGAATCTTCACATGGGATGATTTCACTGAACAATAAAATAAAGGGAATATTGAATGATCCCCAAAGATCCATTGCATCTCCTAAAAACGTTTTCAACATACATATGTAACGGATGTGAAATGGCTAGCTAGTTAGCGGTGGTGCGCGCTAATAGCGTTTCAATCGGTTACGTCACTCGCGTTGAGACCTTGAAGTAGTGGTTCCCCTTGCTCTGCAAGGGCTGCGGCCTTTGTGAGGCGATGGGTAACGATGCTTCGTGGGTGACTGTTGTTGATATGTGCATAGGGTCCCTGGTTCGCGCCCGGGTCGGGGCGAGGGGACGTACTAAAGTTAAACTGTTACACATATGTAAAATGATAGTCTAGAAACTAAAGCTTTGGTTGTTTTCCTCTCAGGCTTCCATGTCTTCTCCCTGGACCTCCTCAATGTCCACCTCTTGAACATCAGACTCTGAGGCCTCATCTTCACTGTCACTTTCCAACCTTGTTGATGATGGCTCGTTGTCAGGCTCAAAAAGCCTCAAATTTGCTTGGATGGCCACCAATTTTTCAACCCTTGTATCAGTCAGCCTGTTGCATGCTTTGGTGTGTGTGTTCCCAAACAAGGACCAGTTGTGCTCTAAGGCGGCTGATGTTGGTGGGATTTGGAGGATGATGGAGGCAACAGGGGAAAAAGCCTCAGATCCACACGACTGCCATATTGCATCTCCATCCCAAAGCCCTTACTTGGAAGTGTACTTCACCAGACTGCAAAGAACCTTGCCCTCATCCAGGCCAAGGTGGTGAGACACAGCAGTGATGACACCATAGGCCTTGTTGATCTCTGCACCAGACAAGATGCTCTTGCCAGCATACTTGGGGTTCAACATGTACGCTGCGGCGTGTATGGGCTTCAGGCAGAAGTCTTCACGCTTTTTGATGTATTTCAGAACGGCAGTTTCCTCTGCTTGGAGCAACAGTGAAGTGGTCAGGGCAGTATGGATTTCTTCTCTTACATCTGCAAGCAGTCTGAACATCAGACAGGATGGCATTGTCTCCCTCAATCCGTGCAATGCAATCCTACTGCTATAGGTTTCAGGCTACTTACCACTCTCTCCCAAAATACATCATCCAGGAGGATCCTCTTGATGGGACTATCCATATCGGCAGACTGTGATATGGCCATTTCTCTTCCAGGAGGCTGTCAAACATGATGACAACACCACACCAACGGTTGTTGCTGGACAGCTTCAATGTGGTGCTCTTATACTTCTCACTTTGCTTGGTGAGGTAGATTGCTGCTATAACTTGATGACCCTTCACATACCTAACCATTTCCTTGGCTCTCTTGTAGAGTGTATCCGTTGTTTTCAGTGCCATGATGTCCTTGAGCAGATTCAATGCATGAGCAGCACAGCCAATGGGTGTGATGTGAGGGTAGGACTCCTCCACTTTAGAACAAGCAGCCTTCATGTTCACAGCATTGTCTGTCACCAGTGCAAATACCTTCTGTGATCCAAGGTCATTGATGACTGTCTTCAGCTCATCTGCAATGTAGAGACCAGTGTGTCTGCTGTCCCTTGTGTCTGTGCTCTTGTAGAATACTGGTTGAGGGGTGGAGATGATGTAGTAAATTATTCCTTCTCCATGAACATTCGACCACCCATCAGAGATGATTGCAATACAGTTTGCTTTCTCTATGATTTGCTTGACCTTCACTTGAACTCTGTTAAACTCTGTGTCCAGCAAATGAGTAGATAAAGCATGTCTGGTTGGAGGGGTGTATGCTGGGCGAAGAACATTCAGAAATACACATTGCCTGTGAGCATCAGCGGTGAACCAGTTACATACACAGCTCAAGCAAGACATTCATCAGCATCTCTGAATACGTTCCTCCATTGAGTCAAAAAAACGTCTGATTCCAGGAGGACCATGAGCTGTTGCTATCGATAAGGTGTCTGATTCATCATTTTCACCTCAAATAGAAGTAGAGCGACTTTTGTCAGAGGTTGCTTGTTGTGAGCGCTGAGGGAACTTTATGCCCTTGGCCAGATGATTCTGCATCTTCGTTGCATTCTTCACATATGATTTGGCACAGTATTTGAAAATGTACACGTCACGATCGTGTGGGAGTGAGACGGACCAAAACGCAGCATGTGGAAAATAAGCCATCTTCTTTTATTATAGAAGAAGGCAAAACGAAACAAAACACTTACAAACTATCAAAACAACAAACGACCGTGAAGCTATAAACGTAGTGCACACACACACACACACACACACACACACACACACACACACACACACACACACACACACACACACACACACACACACACACACACACACACACACACACACACACACACACACACACACACACACACACACACACACACACACACACACACACACACACACACACACACACACACACACACACACACACACAGGCTACAAACGTTCAACATAGACAATTCCCCACAACAAACTAAAGCCTATGGCTACCTTAAATATGGCTCCCAATCAGAGACAACAGAAACCAGCTGTCTCTAATTGGGAACCCATTCAGGCAAACATAGACTTTCCTAGACAACTACACACAACATAGACACTGCTAGACAACTATACTAAACATAAACCCAACTACTCTAAATAAACCCCCTAAACCTTACAATCACCCTGGACACTACAAAACCCACATAAATACCCATGTCACACCCTGACCTAACTAAAATAATAAAGAAAACAAAGAATACTAAGGCCAGGGCGTGACAACACAGCTTTTCACAGCGTGTGGCTCAGTTGGTAGAGCATGGCGCTTGCAACGCCAGGGTTGTGGGTTCATTTCCCACGGGGGGACCAGGATGAATATGTATGAACTTTCCAATTTGTAAGTCGCTCTGGATAAGAGCGTCTGCTAAATGACTTAAATGTAAAATGTAAATGTACATTATCTGCAGTGAAATGTCTCTACACATCAGATAGTGCCCGTGGCATTTTCCTGTAATGATTAGAAACTAATGAGTAAAAAAAAAATACAATTCCATGTACAGATAAATAGTTAAGCAGTTCGATTAAACAACTCCTTTGTAAGATACATGTTTAAAAATGAAACATGTATGGAAACAGGTGAATTAACACTCCTCAGTTAGCAGGCTCAAGCAAGCTAAAAAAAAAACACGGTAGCAAAAACAAACGAGCAGAAATTGTTAACAAGTTAGAAATGATTTAAACACACTTTGCTGTAGGCTACTATTTACTAGTTAGTTACTAAATCATGTATGTCATATAAAATATATTCACCCCACCCAGTACTGTAATCAAAACTTATCAGAAAGCACGTAGTCCTTGGCTCAGACAGTGTAGTAGTGTGGGCTCAATAGCATCTCATTAGTGAGCAAGATCTTGAGAATCAGCTGTACATGTGATGGAAGAGTGCACTGCACATGTGATGGAAGAATGCACTGTGCATGCAGAGGGTTGCAATTCCATTTAATTGGGGATAGTTTAACCAAAATATGCCACAAGACCTAGAATTGCCTTTTGTGTATCCCACAAAAAAGTTCACTGTTATAAGCTAACTTTTTTGATGAATGTAAGCAAAATTCATCAAATTCCAGGGCTTAACTTTCATTGGAAAATTCCTGTTAAGATTCTGGAAATTTGGCAAACGTAATGATGTCTTTGGCAAACGTAATGATGGTGTTGGAGTCGTGCCTGGCCATGCAGTCATGGGTGAAAATCAAATCAAAGTTTATTTGTCACGTGTGTCGAATACAACAGGTGTAGACCTCACAGTGAAATGCTTACTTACAGGCTCTAACCAATAGTGCAAAAAAGGTATTAGGTGAACAATAGGTAAGTAAAGAAATAAAAACAACAGTAAAAAGACAGCGAAAAATAACAGTAGTGAGGCTATAAAAGTAGCGGGGCTACATACAGACACCGGTTAGTGGGGCTGATTGAGGTAGTATGTACATGTAGATATGGTTAAAGTGACTATGTATGTATGATGAACAGAGAGTAGCGGTAGCTTTAAAGAGGGGTTGGAGGGTACAGGAGGGGACTGAACAGGGAGTACAGGAGGGGACTGAGCACGCACCCCTGAGGGGCCCCGTGTTGAGGATCAGCATGGCAGATATGTTGTTACCTACCCTTACCACCTGAGGGCGGCCTGTCAGGAAGTCCAGGATCCAGTTGCAGAGGGAGGTGTTTAGTCCCAGTGACCCTGTGACAACAATTTTGGACCCCCTTGTGGCCCCCCTAAATGTGGAGTATGAAATAATTATTACACAACTAATTTTTGCTAGCGTTCTTTTTTTTACATTCGTTATTAGACGGTGGCAACGATGATGATTATGAACATGGTCTTTTGCCTGCTAATGCCTGCAAAGCAGTGAAGAAAACGATGACAACAATAACGTCTAATGTAACTGGCCCCTCTAACAGTACAACTGGCCCTAGCTTGGCCCCCCCAGTTGAAATGGTCTAGAACCGCCACTGCGGGTCAGTAGTCAATTAGGCAGGTAACCTTAGTGTTCTTGGGCACAGGGACTATGGTGGTCTGCTTGAAACATGTTGGTATTACAGACTCAGTCAGGGACAGGTTTAAAATGTCAGTGAAGACAATAGACAGTTGGTCAAATTCAGCTTTTGAGTGCCAGTGAGAGATGATGTGTCACAATTTAACCATTATCATCATGAAGTACACATGGGCCTGTTACAGAGGCTACAACCTTACAGAACATTCAGATAGAAATGTATTGTGTAGCGAGAGATATGACTCGCTGTCATGTTGAATAGGGATATGATAGTGTCCATTGCAAAGCACTACAGAACGTTCAGAAAATGTATATAATAAAACAGAAAGGATAAGGTGCCATGTAGAATAGGCCTATTGGGAATCATGCCAGTCCTATATGCATTTATCCAGTATATATAGGCCTGTATGACTCTGCATTTACTTACATTCTGAATGTTTCAGTAGGCTCCTGAACGTGGCCCGGTAGGAGCCAGGGGCCCTAAGGAAGGAAAGAAGAGAGGTGACTGAAAAACCTCAGAATTATAAAGAAGTATTCAAGAGTGTAGTCCTACTAGGCTAAATTAAATAAGTTGTTGCATGGTGCAACCATTGAGATCCCATTAATGTATTCAAATTCCCATGTCCATAATTTACCACCATGCATGCAGTTGCAATTCTGATTTAACCAGATACATTGTATCATATTTGTACTGCATTGCAACATATAGGCTACATGTAATGAAATACACACTTTTCAACTATTGCATTTTCCAGACCCTGGAGATAACAGGCTATTTATTCTATCCCCAATAAATTACAGCTGCGCTGGATTTTTTCGTATCACCTCTTCGCCACAGCCAACAAGGGTTTGCTGCCCGACGTTTATGTTAATCTTATGCTAAGGGTGGCATAAATGACGGGTGTAATCATGGAAGATATATATTGGGACAATTTTCTCGCATCAGATGAAGCTATATGAGTTTAGAGGAGAGCCACTGCGTGTGTCTCCCTCTCTCTCACACCGAGCCCCCTCCTCCTCCGCTGGCAATTTATAAAGAACAAAAAATTCGACTACGGAGGGGGTTGATACGCCGAAGCTGAAATCGAGAGGCGAACCCAGGAAAGGAGTATATTGTACACGCGACTTTCCCCCCCTTCGTCCCCCAAAAGGAGGGGGAAAAGTCAGAATTGTGGAATCGAAAAGGAAAATAAGGTTCAAAAGACGTGAAAACGTCTTCCGTTGTGGATACCGTATATCTTTTTAATTCGAAAAAATATGGCCGAGAACGTTCTGGACTCTGGCCCGCCTTCAGCCAAGAGGCCTAAACTATCCTCTCCGGCACTGTCTGTCTCCGCCAGCGATGGAAACGGTAAATGTTTTTATTTGGTTTGTTAGGGTATTATGTTGTATGTTTTTATTTTGTATTATTTTAAATTAAATGTGATTTTTATTCGAAATAGGAAGGGGCCGTGCGATTGCCCCACTGTTTTTGTCGTATTAGCTCTAGCTAGCGAGTGTCGGACTAGCAATAGGCTAGTAATTTCAGCACTACGATGAACGCTGGCTACTACTGTAGCTAGTTACGAATCCGGGGCTTAGATTGATAGCTACTTCGCTGCATGGGTAGTTGGCTACAGCGTATGTGGCGTTGGTATTTAGGTATTAAATACAGGAAAATATAAATGGTATGTCAGCAACACGGTTAACATTTTAAATTTTCCCGATATTGACAAGTACTTCGTTTAGGCGACACAGCTAACGTTAGCTTGCTAACTGTTTTTAAGTAGCTAACGCGTTAGCTAGTGTTGAAGCTTACCGCTTGATCGGTGTGGCAAATGATGGTTGAAAAACGTTTTATAATAATTTAGATAACTAGCTAAGTGGCAATCCATGAAACACAAATGGTTCAACTCGCTCACCAGTAAATTGACTTGCCTAGCCAAGTAGCTAGCTACTTTGCTAACTAGTTAGCTATTTGTAGTTTGTTAGCTAGCTATTTAGTCAGCTCGCTAGCTAACTTTCAAAGCGAGTTATGACAAAGCTCATCCATACAATGCTAACTAGCTAACGCGTTAACACAAACGCACCAACGAACAGTAAAATTCAACACTGATGTGTATATACATTTCCCAACAGAGTATTTCATTGTTATCATTAACTATATATATATAACAAATTATATAACGTTAGCTCGTAAACTAATTGTTGAAGTTTCCTTCACCTGGTTACCTGGAAAAGTTCAATGTTTCCAATTTAGTACGCTAGCTTAGTTTGATTGCTGGCTAACGTTAATTTCATAGTTGGATAGCTACTGCAGCAGGCCCATCCATGTAGCTAGCTAGCTAACCGAGTGATTGTTATGCTCAAATTGCCATTGTCAGTTTTTCTGAAGATGTGTGGGAGAGACTGGAGGATCCAGTCCAGCAACCTTATACAAAAAGGTGAACAATTACACGGTTAAGACAAAAAGCCAGAGAACGTGGCCACATTATTTACCACCACTCCGATGTGTTAAAATGGCCTGCAGATGCTCGCTAGTAGTTATGTGAGAAGGCATGTTTGAAATGGGACTTGAAACTGTTCGTACATTTTGTCATTGCATAGCTACGGCCTCCCATTGTCCATCTGATACGTGCTCAAGTCAGGCACTTGACACAAAATACTTTTAAGGGTCCAAGTTACCCTAATAACAGAAAATAATCCAGTGCATGTACTGCACTTTTGAAATGTTTTCCGCCCCCATACTGCTCAGAGAATGCTGTGGCGGTCCAATATATCCAGAAAAAAAATCCTGTAGGCCTATATTTGTAAATTCTCTAGTTGTTGTGTTGAATACTCTGGCACAGAGCTGAGCAGTGTGTGTGTGTGTAAACATGTCTCTGTCTGCGCCGAGCTAAAATCACGCTCGAGGTCCGGAACGGACAACCTGTGGTCGGCCGGCCGTCTGTCTGTTTGGGCATCTGCCTTCATTTCAAAGCTTTGGTTTTCCTAGTGGTTAGTGCGTTGGACTAGTAACCGAAAGGTTGCAAGTTCAAATCCCTGAGCTGACAAGGTACAAATCTGTCGTTCTGTCCCTGAACAAGGCAGTTAACCCACTGTTCCCTAGGTCGTCATTGAAAATAAGAATTTGTTCTTAACTGACTTGCCTAGTTAAATAAAGGTAAAATAAATAAAATTATACAAATGTAGGTATATTGCTATGCCAATTAGCCACCTCATTTGATGCAACCATGTCTGAATGCAGTACACTGGATTTGGTTTTCTTACTAATAATTTGTTATGCCAGCAATGTACCCTAGCACACTTATCTCTTTCTCTCGTATCTTCCAATCCCCTCACTTACAATCCCGTTATGCTATTTCTCCCTCATCTCTCCATATGCTCTCGTTCTCTCCCTCTCTGCACAGATTTCGGCTCGTTGTTTGACCTGGAGCATGACCTCCCAGACGAGCTTATCAACTCCTCAGAGTTGGGCCTGGTCAATGGCGGGGACCTCAGCCAACTGCACACCAGCCTGGGAGGTGGGATGGGACCTGGGGGGGGGGGTGGCCAGGACGCGGTGGCCAAGCACAAGCAGCTCTCCGAGCTCCTTCGGTCAGGCGCTCCACACGCCTCCACCCAGCAGGGCGCAGTGGGCAGCACAGGCGGGGCCAGCATGGGCCACCTGGGAAACATGAAGGTGTCCCCTGGGCCCCAGGGCATGGGCCAGCAGCAACACCTCTCACCCCAGCAGCAGGCCAGCATGATGCAGCAGCAGGCGGGGATGGTGGGCAGCATGAATCGGGGAATGATGGGGGCCCAGAAGGGCAACGGACAGCAGCAGCAATCCATGATGGGTGGGCAGGTGATGAACGGATCCCCCAGGATGGGCTTCTTGAACCAGGGGATTGGGGGGAACAGTAACCTGCTGGCTGAGACTCTGCAGCAGCAACAGCAGCAGGGGGCTGGTGGACAGGCTGGACTCAGAGTACAGCAACCTGGAGCAATGAACAAGGTATGTATGGACCCTTCAGACCACAGGAGAGAGATGTTTTTTATTTTATTGACCTGTTCTTTATTTTACCAAGGAGGGGACATTGAGATTAGTGTCTTTTTTCGAGTAAGCCCCCCTGACCAAGAAAGCTACAAGCAGTTATTTTTGCCCACACAACGTTAATATCCAACAGTTTATTCACACGAAAAGAAAGCAGTGTGAAAGAGCACGTTTCAGTTCTCCTATTAAGGATGTATTAATCATGGTTTAAAAACGTACACATTGGAGTTGTAGAGATCAAAAGCTTGGGATGTTTAAAGGCTCTGTCGGGGAGCAGGAAGAACATAGGAAAGAGCATGGCTGGGATATGGAGGGAGAAAGCTGGGGACGAAATTAATGCAAATTGATGAAAACGTTCACTTAACCCCAAGTTCTTGGAGAGGTGGAGATGCATGAGCACACACACCAGCGCTGCTTCTTCTGCTTGCTGTTTGGGGTTTTAGGCTCGGTGTCTGTATAAGCACTTTGTGACAACTGCTGGTGTGATATTTTACTACAAATTGGGAGCCACGTGGAAGCCCTTGATTAATATTTCACATCAGTGGTCGTCTTAATCCAACATGTCAACATGAAATGTGGGGCAACCGTGGCATGGCGGAGTAGTAATTGGTCTGCCTGTTCTGAGCCATCATTAATGAGTTAATTGAACCCACCAGCGCTACCTGCGCTAATTGATTAGAAATGAAGTACATTATCTCTCTTTAGAAGTGGTTGATTTAATTGGTGTGTAAATGGCAGGGAAGGGAAGTTGATTAGTGGTAAAAAGCAGTATGATTTAATAATCTCTCTCTGAAAGGAGATGGTGGTTCTTTTAGCTTAGATGCTCTTCACTGTAAGTGGGTAATATCCCTGGGGTTGTGTTCATTTAACAGGGCTACTGTCTGAAATGACACAATTGACTTGAACACTTACATTTTCATACACATTGTTTGGAGCAGCATATAAAAGCTGTAGAAATAATGTCAATTTATTAAACTGTTTTTCTTCTCTCCCCCCAAATCTCCTCAGATGGGTATGATGGGTAACCCGAGTTCCTATGGAGGCCCCTATGGAGGGCAGCAGGCAGGCCAGGGCCTGGGGGGAGCAGGGCTGGGCCCTCCGCTCCAGAACAAAGGCTCCATGCCCAACAGCCTGGCCCAGTTCAACATGGACAAGAAGAGCCAGCCCATGCAGGGCATGTCTGTCATGGTTAGGAAGTTAGCTAGCTAGTCTCCTACCTATTTCTTCTCACTTACCTGTCTCAAAGCTTTCTTATGCAGAAGGTGCTACCGTTTGGGTACCCGTCAACTGCACTGACCATCCCTTAACTGACCATCACAGTTCTTTTTTCTCTCTTCCTCCCCTCTCTATTCCCAGGCCCCCCAGCAGTCCGCTGCAGGTGTGGGCGGTGGAGCCGGAGGCACTGCAGGGATGGTCCCCAACGCCCAAGGAGGCCTGGGGCCCGCCGTGTCTGTAGCCGCAGCTGCCGCAGCAGCCGGGGCGCCCCCTACGGCCGACCCTGAGAAGCGCAAGCTTATCCAGCAGCAACTAGTGCTCCTGCTACACGCACACAAGTGCCAGCGGCGGGAGCAAGCCAACGGGGAGGTGCGCCAGTGCAACCTGCCACACTGCCGCACCATGAAGAACGTCCTCAACCACATGACCCACTGCCAGGCTGGCAAGTCTTGCCAAGGTGAGCTGATGAAACACAGAAGAGAAAGACCTGCAAGATGGTTCCTTGTCACACCTTTACCTGAGATGTGTATGATATTCACCATTGCCTGACGTGCTCATCACATTAGCCTTTTCTCCCTCCCTTTTTATTTACCTCGTCTCTGCCTCGCCCTCCTACTCTCTCTGCCCCACCCCCCTCTCTCTTCCCCAGTGGCTCACTGTGCTTCATCCAGACAGATCATCTCTCACTGGAAGAACTGTACACGGCACGACTGTCCGGTCTGCCTGCCGCTCAAGAACGCTGGGGACAAGAGGAACCAGCAGTGTGAGTGTCTCTGCCCATCAAACGCTACTCCCCCAGCTGGCTCATGTAATAGTAGTATGCACTTGTAGTATTCTTATTAGGTTTTAAAGAGACGTCAGATCTCAACTCTTTAAAGTAGTGTGTATGGATGTATACGAGTGGTCTAGATGCTTTGAGAGATTGTCTTATGATTGAACTCTGCCGTGGACTTCTGGATCTGTTGCCTTATAAATATGTTGTAAGTGACTACATTTGAAACTTCGACAGACCAATTCCTTGTGTTCCTGACCTAGGTGTTCATAGCATACGTCCTAGAGGACAGAAATATTAACACCGATGGATCTACCCCTCTACTGTCTCTACAGCTCTGCTAGGAGGTGCTGGTGTAGGTCTGGGTAGTTCCCTGGGCTCAGTGCCCGGAGGTCAGCCCAGCGCCCCAAACCTCAACCCCCCCAGCCAGATCGACCCCAGCTCCATCGAGAGGGCCTACGCCGCCTTGGGCCTCACTTACCAGGGCCTGCAGAGCCAGCCCAACCAGGCTTCTCTGCCCTCACAGGGCCTGCAGAGCCAACCAGGCATGAGGCCGCTCAATCCCATGGGTAAGCTGTTTAGTTAGTCCAGTCTAATGTTTTATTTTTATTTTTTTTACTGGTTTAAATAATTGATGTACTACAGCAACAGTGTGCATGTCCCTCTTGGGGATTGAAGCTGTAACCAGTCAATATCCACAGTAGTAAGGTTACACTGCTGCTTTCCCTAACCTCCCCCTCTTCTCCACTTTAATAGGAATTACTCCAGCACACATGTTTATCTCTGCATGTTTTGTTTGTCAACATTTGTCAAGTTGGCCTTTTTTTATCAAGTCATTTGCAAATAAAACGCGCAGGGGGAGTAATTTCTATCATTGACTTATAAGTAGTGTTTGTTGGTGGCTCTGAGAAGAAAAAAGAAAAAAAGGTAATGTTGAATATTGACTGTGTATTAATGTTTCTTACGCTCTGTCAGGGGGTAACCCGATGGGAGTGAATGGAGGTGTGGGTGTTTCACCCCAGAACCAGCAGGCCAGCCTGCTACAGGACACCATGCTACACCTCAACATGAACTCCCAGGGGTGAGTAGCAGACCTGCCTTCAAATATACTTTATTAGCTTTCTTTTCAATACTTCTATCTGTGCTTGATTGAGCAGGCCCGGCGCAATGGAACCAATAGAATAGTCCCTGAAGTGCAAACCCCATCGACCATACCTGTCACTCCAGGCATGCGCTATCAAATGCTCCAAGTTGTGATTTTTGGATAAATAAATAAATCATTTTCCAGTGATGAATTTAACTTTGTTCTCTCTCTGTGTGTTCTAGTCTGATGAGTGATGTGGGTGGGACGGGTAACATGGGATGCATGCCCACGGCGACCCCACCCTCAGCAGCGGGCATGAGGAAGAGCTGGCACGAGGACATCACCCAGGACCTGAGGAACCACTTGGTGCACAAACTGTAAGTGACTGAGCTGGAATGGAGGGACAATAGCCTCTGGATGCGGGCTTAACACTCTTATACGGCTAAAGAGTTACAGCCTGTAGTGGGGCGTGTGAGCCTATAGCAGAACACACTACTCTTCTACATTTGCACACACTGTACATAGACTTTTCAATTTTTCTTTTGTGTTATTGACTGTACGTTTGTTTATGTGTAACTCTGTTGGTTTTTGTCACACTGCTTTGCTTTATCTTGGCCAGGTCACAGTTGTAAATGAGAACTTGTCCTCGCCTGGCCTACCTGGTGAAATAAAAAATAAGTGGGCCGTGTGAGCCTATAGTGGGGCGTGTTAGCCTAAAGGGTCTCTAATTTGTGGATAATGAAGACATCCTGCTAAATTTGGTTTAGCAGTGTCTTTCATTTGAATTTGGTTCAATTAGTTGTATACAAGCCAAAAACTAGCCTCCGTTTCAATGCAGCTAATGCTATCTCATGTCATAGATGGGTGTACTGTAAGAACATGGAACATTGAATTGCTATAGGAAATATGAAGAGAACTATTTGTGGTAAATGTACCAGCCCAGACAGTGCAGAACAGGCCGCAGACAGTTTCACAGTAAACTCACATCCTCTGGGTTTTCATACTGCGCAGAACGACTATGACAGAACACACTGACCACATTCACCACATCTAAGCACCTCCCCACTGTCTCCCAGCTCACACAGCTGGCTAGGTGTGATTGTCTGTTTTCAACACTCTTCCCTGCTGCATCTCCCCTAGCGTTCCTCTTAAATCATTCTCTATGGGACAAAATAAAAGTTAACAAAATGGTTTTCTTTGCACTGAACTGTGATTTGCGTCCTGCTCTCGTTCACCCCCCCACCCCCACCCCAGTTTCCTTAGTCTCTTGTCTCTCTCTCTCTCTGTGTGTAGGGTACAAGCCATCTTCCCGACCCCAGACCCTGCTGCTCTGAAGGACAGGCGGATGGAGAACCTAGTGGCGTATGCTAGGAAGGTGGAGGGGGACATGTATGAGTCTGCCAACAGCAGGGTAAGCTGTTACACTGACTGACTGAAGACTTTCACTGAGTTCCTGTTGAAGGGGGCAACCCTTAGACGATACAAATGTCTGGAATACAAATACACTTCAGAATTTCTCATTTTGTGTATTTGTCTGTTCCTAGTATGTTATAAATAATTTCCCCCTCTTTTCCTTACACTGTTCCCCTTTCTCATCATTACCCCTCTTCTATCACCCTAACCTTCATTTATCTTGCTGTCTCCTTCACTCTATCATTTCTCCTTGCCTGTCTCTCTCCTCCCAGGCGGAGTACTACCACCTGTTGGCTGAGAAGATCTATAAGATCCAGAAGGAGTTGGAGGAGAAGAGGCGGACGCGGCTCCAGAAGCAGGGTATGTTGGTGCCCACCCCATACAGGGTTTAGGGCCCTGGGCCAGCTGGCATGCCCCCTACAGGGTTTAGGGCCCTGGGCCAGCTGGCATGCCCCCTACAGGGTGTAGGGCCCTTGGCCAGCTATAGCCACTGCCTCTCACTGAGTGGACAGGATACACATGTAATATCACAAATAGATGTGCATACTGCATTCAGATTCTCAGACAGGACACATACTCTAGAGTGCAACAGCGGCAATACATCTTCTCTCCATCTTTTCGCCTCTTCACCCCTACAGATGGTCCCCTCCCTGACCACTCTCTGGTGCGGCCCGGTGGACCCAACCAGATGGTTAATAGGATGCAGAACCCTGCAGGTGAGTCCATGGAGAGAGGGGTCGCCAAGCAGACATTATTGGGCTGTTTTTAGTGGTGTTATACCTTATCGTTTTACTTGCGGTTACTACATTTGGCTCATGTTGACAATATTTTATTCTGTTACTTTGTTAGTGTGCCTTGAGCCATCCTGGTTACTATGTCCAATGTTATGCAGCACGTTTAGATGCATAAGCACCTAAATGCGTTTCCTTTATGTGATCATCCTCATGCTTGTTTTCTTCAGGTATGAACCAGTTCAATCAGATGGGGATGCAGTCTATGGGTCAGAGGTTGACCCCTCCTCTCCCCCTCACACCCATCAACCAGGTCAGTACTCTTTTTATATGCACATAATGGGCGCTGTTTTGAAAAGAGAGCATTATACCCAAATACAAACGTTTTAGTGTTCAATTGATCTTATAGATGTATTATGACACAAGAGGAACCGTATCATGTCATAGCACTAACGTATACATTGATTAAACACATGGAGTAGTCCCTAGTATCAGTGTCTGAGAGGACTAATGAGCTCTGTTCTAAACCAATGTCTGTGTCCCCTTTTTAGATGGGCATGGGGAACCCCAGGATGGGCCAGCCCAACGTGGGCCAGAACCAGTACCTGCCCCAGGGACAGTTCCCAGGCCTCGGCACGGGTCAGCCCGGCATGGCACAGCCTGGCATGAACCAGCAAGGCAACCAGGGAGGCATGGCACAGCCTAGTATGAACCAGCAAGGCAACCAGGGAGGCATGGCACAGCCTAGTATAAACCAGCAAGGCAACCAGGGAGGGATGGCACAGGTGAGAGAGGTGGGCAAAAGTGGAACTACATGGTCTGTCGCTGCCCTCAAAGTCTTATGTAGATGCAGGAAACGAAAGGACAGATTGGGTTATGCTGTTGGTTTTAATTGTGAACCGTATCACCAAACCAACTAAACACAATCGCTAAGACATTCCCACACATCTGTACATGCACAAGTGATACCCTACTTCCTACACTAGTGTTTCGTCATGTAGGTTCACTGGAGGGATGCCCCTGTCATACATAATGTATGTTAACGTCTGAATAATGTATGAACTGTTAATGCTAAATACCTCATCTCTCCTTACAGACTCAGATACCCATTCCTTCCCCTCTCCCCGTCAACAGCCCTCTAGCTGGGCCCGGCTCGGTCGGAGGGGGTAGTGGTGTCCCCTCGGTGGGGCCCATGGGTCCCCAGAGTGTGGGTGGAGGCCCCTTGTCCAACCTGCCCCTGTCCAACAACCCCCAGCAGCCCAACTCCATCCCCCACCTCGCGGCCATGCGCCAGAGTTCGCCCTCCCCCGCCCGCAGTCTTACCCCCACACCCCACCAAACGCCACCCAGGCTAGCTGGCTCACAGACCCCCCAGCCCCACACCCCCAATCCGTCCCAGCTGGCCCCCCCAGGCCTTCAGCAGCAGCTAGGGCCCGGCAGCCAGGGACCAGGCTCCAACAAGCCCATGCAGCAGGGGATGGGGGTGGGGTCCACCACCCCATCGCACCCTGCTCACGCCTCCACAACCCCCAACCCCCATGGAGGCCAGCTCCCTCGCACGCCTCGCACTCCGGTGAGATTGACTTATTAGATCATGTAGAAAAGTACAGCTATATCTCCAACATGTGGTATGAATAGTACATTGATTCAGTACCAGTTTTACAAAAGTGATCACAACATTGACATACAGCTGCAAAATGGAACAGTTAACAGCCAATGTACTAACTACTTGTTTTGGAACTTCCTCTCACCCACCTTACTGCACTGAGTTGCCTGTCAATTTCCTCACCTTCACTAACTCCCATGGGGGTTGTTGCATTCTCTTGTAATATCATTTATTTTCTAACCAGTGTCCTGTTCGTTCTTCCCCCCCCCCCCCCCCCCAGATGTCCCAGAAGGGCGGCTACCAGCCCCAGGACGGTCAGGCTCTGACCCCAGCGTCGGTCAGCAGTGCGGACACAGCCTCCCAGCAGGCCTCCCATTCGGATGCCTCGGCCTCCGTGGACCCCAAGACGGAGGTCAAGCAGCAGCAGGACGAGGAGGACGACGGGGAGGAAGGCTGCTCCAAGGGGGGGAAGTTATCCAACGTCAATATGGAGAACAAACCCATCAAAATGGAGGGGGTGAAGAAAGAGGAGTGTGGGGGCAAAGGTGTTCCCATGGAAACGTCGTCATTGGTGGGGGTAAAGAGTGAAGATAGGGTGAAGACTGAAGACCGGAAGCCGGAGGTGAAGAAGGAGCTAAAAGAGGAAGAGAAGGGGTCCGAGTCCCCTGGTACACCGTCTGGTGCCCAGAACAAGAGGAAGAGTAAGGACTCTTTTATTTTGTGGTAGCAAATGTACTGAGTTGTTTCTATAACCACAGAGTATGTTCCTGCTTCTAAAAATGTATGCAGTTATCCGTTTCTGAATCTGACTTGAACCCTAACCTGTCTCTCTACTCCTTCTACCTTATCTCCTTCTACCTCTCTCAGTCTTTAAGCCAGAGGAGCTGCGCCAGGCCCTCATACCCACCCTGGAATCTCTATACAGACAGGACCCAGAGTCTCTGCCCTTCAGACAGCCTGTGGACCCTCACCTACTGGGCATACCTGTATGTACTGAATATTCACACTGTTTCAGTTAATGCTCCATCAAAAATGTGCTTTTTACATGTGAAGCTAGCCAAACCAATTTCCCCTCTGTGGAATAGTAAAGGAACCTTAACTTGACCAAACCTCTCTCCCTCCCCAGGACTACTTTGACATAGTGAAGACCCCCATGGACCTGTCCACTATAAAGCGTAAGCTTGATACGGGTCAGTACCAGGAACCCTGGCAGTATGTGGACGACATCTGGATCATGTTAAACAACGCCTGGCTATACAACCGCAAGACGTCCCGTGTCTACAAGTACTGCTCCAAACTGGCTGAGGTGTTCGAGGCCGAGATAGACCCCGTCATGGTCAACCTGGGCTACTGCTGTGGTCGGAAGGTGAAATGGGAGTGTGATGCGGGGTTATGTGTTTGTGTGGTTGGTTATTAGGGTGTGTGACGTATAGTGTCAGGCTAGATGTGGCTATTACATCGTTAGTTTCACATCCCATTCTGTGCATGGAGACGAGGCTTGGCTAATTTCAGCGTTGGCATAACACCGCCATATTAACTTTCAACCCTTTTTTAAATATTGAGCATAACCTTGCAGCTATTTCTGACTTTGCTCTTGAATGGGCTAAGCAAAGTGGTCAACAGGGGATGACTTGAGCGTCTCCGTTCATGAAAACGAGGCGTGGCGGTCGGGGCTCAGCCCCATACAGCTGTTGTCTTGTACTGTGACAGTGAGCCTGAAGGTTCACGTGAGCCAGGACTGACACATTCCTCTGGCCTAACCAAGTGACCCATGATGATGCCAAAACATTTTTCTATTGCTTTGGGCAGAGGCTGTAGATAGTCTGTCCTCTTGGGTCTAATGGTGCTCATGATCATGTTTCCCTGGTCGCATGGTCTGGTAAAACTCTTGGCAATGCGTAACAAAATTATTATTATTTTTTTTTAAATTAGCCATCTTTTCATTCTCCTTGCTCCAGTCTTTTTGTTAGTACTTACATTTGTAAAATGGGTAGCACTTTATTTTTTTAAACCTGTATTGAAAAACTCTGTACAAATATTATTATATTCCTCCTGGTATTGAAGGACCAAACTATTTTGAAAATGTAGTTTGGGTTTAAGCAAGTGTTCATTTATCATCTACCTTTCTCTTTCCTGTTTTCCTTTCTTCTCCTAACTCAGTTGGAGTTTTCTCCCCAGACGTTGTGCTGCTATGGGAAGCAGCTGTGCACTATACCCCGGGACGCTGCCTACTTCAGCTACCAGAACAGGTATGGAGGGGGGGAATCTGAGTGACTCACACTCACACACGGTGATCAATAGAAAAGTTATTCTATGTTGAATTGTGTTTCTATGGAAATAAATGGTTTGCCACTTCATTTTCATATCTGTTCAGTGTCTGCATTGTCCCATGTTTCCCCTCCCTCCCCCTCCAGTTGA
Organism: Salvelinus fontinalis; assembly: GCF_029448725.1. Taxonomy (NCBI): domain Eukaryota; kingdom Metazoa; phylum Chordata; class Actinopteri; order Salmoniformes; family Salmonidae; genus Salvelinus; species Salvelinus fontinalis. The sequence goes on from NC_074665.1 coordinate 79,226,986, forward strand.
TTCTGTCGCTGCTGTGGTGGTTTTGCTCATCTTCTCATGTCCAAATGCTAATCTGTGCTTTGCCTCGGCCTTCTGCTCTGTTGTCTTGTCCTCCCTCTCCTCACCATCCAACCCTTTTGGTCCTCTCCCTCTGTCGTCAATGCCTGTGACATCTGCATTGGCTTGCTTTTGTCTGATCCAATCATGCGCCTCCAAACCCCTCCCTCCCCTTCAATCCTGAATCATGATTGGCTGTTCTGATGACGACCCCTGCCCCGCCCACTCTGCGCTCCTCCTGCGTGCTTGCTCCCGCCCTGTCCTGCCATGCCTTGCCCTGATTGGTGGCTGCCTCCCCCGTGCCTTCTCTGTGATTGGCTGTGCTGTTGGGGAACGGTGTAGTTCACCAAAATTTGGGCTTCTTGCTGACAGGTACCACTTCTGTGAGAAGTGCTTCAACGAAATCCAGGGGGACAACGTGTCCCTAGGAGACGACCCCTCCCAGCCTCCGACGTGAGTAGAACGTTACCCTCTAGCCTTCCCTCAACTTGTCTTTTAGTTTTAACGTACATTTGATTTTATATTTAGGCTTTTATTATTTGACTCCTCATATGCCAAGCTTCTCCCTCATATCTGCTTCAAGTACCTCCATTTGCTGTTATTGGTAATATTTTGTGAATGTCTCCCTTCCATTTCTATGTTTTCTGTGGTATTCTGTCTTCTGCAGTAGGTGATTGGTTTTATTGTACATCTGTACTGCCGCTGTTATTGTTTCTCACCTCTGACTGGTCTTCCTCTATAGCCCTACATTTGTTTTGCAGCGTCTCTTTAGTAAATCAAGATTGGGATGAAAACACGCCGTATTTAAAAATCTGGCCAGGATATCTGTTTCATGAGTCTTATACTTTCAATATGAAATGTTGGACAAGGGCACAGCCAGAGAATCCAATGCTCCCACCTTGTGGTGATTTTAGAGTTTGAAGTATTTAGTTAATGGTTGGGGGAGAGGGTTGGAAACCCTGTAAAGGTTAGACCAGTGGTTTTGGCACGGTGGTGTTCCTTGAGGAGTGCTCATTTGTGCAGTGAAACCTTTCCATTTTTTTTTTAGCACTCATTTGTAAACTTGACCTGTTGAATTTAGACTTGGGAGCTCCAGTGGCGCTCAAATACATTGAATAACACTTTGTTACATCTGTATTGTCATTGCAAGTCTGGCGTTCTCAGGCTGTTACATTTGTATAATTTGAGGGGCACTCATCACGCGCAAGGTCATTTGACTTTGCCAGTGAGAACCATTTAGCCCAGGCACTTTACAGCTAAGTAACAAAGCATGGCTTTGTGTTTTACCTTTACAATGCAGAAAACCACTTGCCTCTAGCTCAAACGTTCAAAACTAAATACCTTATTTAAATTAATTTTTTATCATGAGTAAAGAGCTATGGCAATAGCTAAACAAAAAATAGAAACGCAACATGTAAATTGTTGATCCCATGTTTCATTAGCTGAAATAAAAGCTTCCCAGAAATGTTCCATACACACAACTTATCTCTCATATTGTGCACAAATGTGTTTACATCCCTGTTAATGAACGTTTCTCCTTTGCCAAGATGATCCATCCACCTGACAGGTGTGGCATATCAAGAATCTGATTAAACAGCATGATTATTGCACAGGTGCACCTTGTGCTGGAGACAAGAAGGCCACTCTAAAATGTGCCAGATAATTAAATGTTAATATCTCTACTATAAGCTGCCTCCAACATCGTTTTAGAGAATTTGGCGGTACTTCCAACTGACCTCAAAACCGCAAACCATGTGTATGGCGGCATGTGGGCGAACGGTTTGCTGATTGTGTGGTTATGGTATGGGCAGGCGTAATCTACGGATAACGAACACAATTGCATTTTATCGATTGGGAACTTGAATGTGCAAAAATACCGTGATGAGATTGAGGCCCTTTTTTATTTTTAAAAAATATCTTTCACCAACAGATACATATCTGTATTCCCAGTCATGTGAAATCAAATTAGGTCCTAATCTATCATTTCAATTTACTGATTTCCTCATATGAACTGTTACTCAGTAAAATCTTTCAAAGAAGGTTGGGAACCACCTAGGCTGTGGTTCATCCATCTTAACTTTTTTCCATTTTCATAAACTCATGAGGCTTTTGACTGGGTGTGGCCTGGTTGTGGATGTTGACTGGGGGTGGAATTTCTTCTTTCTCACTTCAGTTCCATCGGTAAAGATCAGTTTGAGAAGAAGAAGAATGACGCATTGGACCCAGAATTGTAAGTCCACCATTAGAAGTAAATATCTTGTTGAGTAATTGCATTCATGTTGTGATTTGCATTGTGAGCGCAATGTAGTTGTGCAGTTGTTAGACGTCGCAGTGATTGATTTGGCTCCTCTCTGCAGGCTTGTGGAATGTATGGACTGTGGACGTAAGATGCACCAGATCTGTGTCCTGCACAACGACACTATCTGGCCATTAGGGTAAGTCTGTCTGTCTGCCCTGTAACCTAGGAAAGATGAGGCAGTTTGAGTTTAAGAGTCTGGTTTCTCTAATGAACTCTTTCTCCTACCAGTTTTAATTGTGATGGCTGCTTAAAGAAGTTGAATAAGACACGTAGAGAGAACAAGTATGCCGCCAAAAGTAAGTACCAATGTCTTTATATAAAAGAATCTAAATATCACTTACCTGTATCCATTTTGATGTAGTTCATCCCTCTTTACCTAGCTTACTTGTAACTAAACTAAGCTCATCTTCCTCCCTCGCTCCAGGGTTGCCCCACACTAAGCTGGGCTGTTATTTGGAGACGAGGGTGAATGACTTCCTGAAACGTCAGAGCCACCCTGAGTCGGGTGACGTCACCATTCGAGTCGTCCACGTCTCTGACAAGGTGGTGGAGGTCAAACCAGGCATGAAGTCCAGGTAAGGGACACCATGGGGGGGTATGTGTGTTTTACCCTGAAGAAATAGAACAGGAGAAAGGGATAATGGTAGTGGTGGAACAAGTGCGGTTAATGTAGTAATTTGCTGAAGCCAAAATCAACCCATAGCCTCTACCCCCTAGGCACTTTTGTACATCTGAGAGGATTGGATCACTTCTTTCCCTCAGAATTAGTTTTTATTTTTATTTTTTGAATTGTTAGATGGAGAAACAGTAACAGTTCATCCCATCAGTAGATGATACCTGGCTATTCTTTAAAAGTGCCTTCTTTACCATCTTAAATAAGCATGCCCCATTCAAAAAATGTAGAACTAGGAATAGATATAGTCCTTGGTTCACTCCAGACCTGTCTGCCCTTGACCAGCACAAAAACATCCTGTGGCGTTCTGCATTAGCATCGAATAGCCCCCGTGATATGCAACTTTTCAGGAAAGTTAGGAACAAATATACACAGGCAGTTAGGAAAGCTAAGGCTAGCTTTTTCAAACCGTACTACAGGATGCAAATTTCCAACTAAAAAAAGTTCTGGGACACTAAAGTCCATGGAGAATAAGAGCACCTCCTCCCAGCTGCCCACTGCTCTGAGGCTAGGAAACACTGTCACCACCGATAAATCCACTAAAATTGAGAATTTCAATAAGCATTTCTCTACGGCTGGCCAAGCTTTCCACCTGGCTACCCCTACCCCGGTCAACTGCCCGGCACCCTCCACAGCAACCCGCCAAAGCCCCCACCATTTCTCCTTCACCCAAATCCAGATAGCTGATGTTCTGAAAGAGCTGCAAAATCTGGACCCCTACAAATCAACCGGGATAGACAATCTGGACCCTCTCTTTCTAAAATTATCCGCCGCAATTGTTGCAACCCCTATTACTAGCCTGTTCAACCGCTCTTTCGTATCGTCTGAGATTCCCAAAGATTGGAAAGCTGCCGCGGTCATCCCTCTCTTCAAAGGGGGTGACACTCTAGATCCAAACTGCTACAGACCTATATCTATCCTACCCTGTCTTTCTAAGGTCTTCGAAAGCCAAGTTAACAAACAGATTACCGACCATTTCGAATCCCACCGTACCTTCTCCGCTATGCAATCTGGTTTCCGAGCTGGTCATGGGTGCACCTCAGCCATGCTCAAGGTCCTAAACGACATCATAACCGCCATCGATAAGAGACATTACTGCGCAGCCGTATTCATCGACCTGGCCAAGGCTTTTGACTCTGTCAATCACCACATTCTTATTGGCAGACTCGACAGCCTTGGTTTCTCAAATGATTGCCTCGTCTGGTTTACCAACTACTTCTCAGACAGAGTTCAGTGTGTCAAATCGGAGGGCCTGTTGTCCGGACCTCTGGCAGTCTCTATGGGGGTGCCACAGGGTTCAATCCTCGGGCCGACTCTCTCACACCAAACAATTATGTTAGCTCAGTACATAGCCACATAAAAACAGCCATTTTCCCAGCAAAAGATAGTAGTCACAAAAAGCAGAAATAGAGAAAATGAATCACTAACCTTTGATCTTCATCAGATGACACTCATAGGACATAATGTTACACAATACATTTATGTTTTGTTCGATAATGTGCATATTTATATCCACAAATCTCGGTTTACATTGGCGCCATGTTCAGAAATGCCTCCAGAATCTGGAGAAATTGCAGAGAGCCACGTCAAATAACAGAAATACTCATCATAAACTTTGATGAAAGACACATATTTTACATAGAATTAAAGATACACTTGTTCTTAATGCAACCGCTGTGTCAGATTTAAAAAAAACTTTACGTAAAAAGCACACCATGCAATAATCTGAGACGGCGCTCAGATATAAACAACATTTCTCCGCCATGTTGGAGTCAACAGAAATATGAAATTACATCATAAATATTCCCTTTGATAATCTTCATCAGAATGCACTCCCAGGAATCCTAGTTCCACAATTAATCGTTGTTTTGTTCGATAATGTCTTACTTATGTCTCAGTAGCTACTTTTGCTAGCATGTTTAGTGCACATGTCCAAACGCTCGCGCAGATGCAGGCGAACTCGGACAAACTTCAAAAAGTTTATATAACAGGTCGAATAAACTGGTCAAACTAAGTAGAGAATCAATCTTCAGGATGTTGTCATAACTATCCAATAACGTTCCAACCGGAGAATTCCTTTGTGTCTCTAGAAGAAATGGAACGCAAGGGGATATCATGTGTAATGCGCGTGACCAGGAACTGGCATTCTGCCAGACCACTGACTGAAACACCTCCCATCCGGCCCCACATCACACTAGAGGCTTCATTCCACATTCTACAGACTGTTGACATCTAGTGGAAGGCGTAGGAAGTGCAAACAGATCCATATCTTACAGGGAATTGAAAAGGCGATGAGTTGAACATCAACCAGCCTCAGAATTCTCACCTTCCTGTTTGGAATATTTCTCAGGTTTTTGCCTGCCATATGAGTTCTGTTATACTCACAGACATCATTCAAACAGTTTAAAAAACTGCAGTGTTTTATATCCAATAATAATATGCATATTAGCATCTAGGACAGAGTACGAGGCAGTTCACTATGGGCACGCAATTCATCCAAAAGTGAAAATGCTGCCCCCTATCATAAAGAAGTTAACTAACCTCCAGACGAGCTTCAATGCCATACAACTCTCCTTCCGTGGCCTCCAACTGCTCTTAAACGCAAGTAAAACTAAATGCATGCTATTCAACCGATCACTACCCGCACCTGCTCACCCATCCAGCATCACCACTCTGGATGGCTCTGACTTACAATACGTGGACACCTACAAATACCTGGGTGTCTGGTTAGACTGTAAACTCTCCTTCCAGACTCACATTAAGTATCTCCAATCCAAAATTACATCTAGAATCGGCTTCCTATATCGCAACAAAGCATCCTTCACTCATGCTGCCAAAGATACCCTCGTAAAACTGACCATCCTACCAATCCTCGACTTCGGTGATGCCATCTATAAAATAGCCTCCACTACTCAACAAATTGGATGCAGTCTATCACAGTGCCATCCGTTTTGTCACCAAAGCCCCATACACTACCCACCATTGCGACCTGTACGCTCTCGTGGGTTGGCCCTCGCTTCATACTCGTCGCCAAACCCACTGGCTACAGGTTATCCACAAGTCTCTGCTAGGTAAAGCTCCGCCTTATCTCAGCTCACTGGTCACCATAGCAGCACCCACTCGTAGCACGCACTCCAGCAGGTATATCTCACTGGTCACCCCCAAAGCCAATTCCTCCTTTGGCTGCCTTTCCTTCCAGTTCTCTGCTGCCAATGACTGGAACGAACTACAAAAATCTCTGAAACTGGAGAATCATATCTCCCTCACTAGCTTTAAGCACCAGCTGTCAGAGCAGCTCACAGATTACTGCACCTGTACATAGCCCACCTCTAATTTAGCCCAAACAACTACCTCTTCCCCTACTGTATTTATTTTGCTCCTTCGCACCCCTCTATTTCTACTTCTACTCTGCACATTCCTCCACTACAAATCTACCATTCCAGTGTTTTACTTGCTATACTGTATTTACCTCGCCACCATGGCCTATTTTTTGCCTTTACCTCCCTTATCTCACCTCATTTGCTCACATTGTATATAGACTTATTTTTACTGTATTATTGACTGTTTTATTTATTCCATGTGTAACTGGAGGTGTCGAATTGCTATGCTTTATCTTGGCCAGGTCGCAGTTGCAAATGAGAACTTGTTCTCAACTAGCCTACCTGGTTAAATAAAGGTGAAATAAAAAAATAATTTAAAAAATGACCGTAACTAGTTACTAACGGATTACATTTAGAAAGTAACCTACCTAACCCTGTTGGGATGCATGCATTGTAGCATCAGTTGTCTCACTTTTGTCATGTCTCCAGGTTTGTGGACACTGGGGAGATGTGTGAGTCATTCCCATATAGAACGAAAGCCCTGTTTGCCTTTGAGGACATCGATGGCGCTGACGTCTGCTTCTTCGGCATGCATGTACAGGAGTATGGCTCGGACTGCCCTCCTCCCAATCAGAGGTAATGGTTCTGTTAATGGTCAATTTTATCTTAACTCAGTTGGGAGCAGTTTTATGTACATGCATCAAAGGACTGGACCTCATCTTTGCTCTTTCTCTCTCTGCCTACTTGTCTACCCCAGACGAGTGTACATCTCGTACCTGGACAGTGTTCACTTCTTCCAGCCTCGTTCTTTGAGGACGGGTGTCTACCATGAGATTCTCATTGGCTACCTGGAGTATGTCAAGAAGCTGGGGTACACGACAGGTCACATCTGGGCATGCCCACCTAGTGAAGGGGACGACTACATTTTCCACTGTCACCCTATGGACCAGAAGATCCCCAAGCCCAAGAGGCTACAGGAGTGGTATAGGAAGATGCTGGACAAGGCTGTGGCGGAGCGCATAGTGCACGACTTCAAGGTAAGAGTCTTGTCGAAGGCTTGAGGGGTCCATGCAGGGACAGAGTTCAAATTTTAAATGGCTCCATCCACAAGTGGAAGGGTTGAGCGCACAAGGACAGAGGCATAAAGCATAAAGCAGGGCGAGTGGAGGTTTAATCTCTCTCTCCCTCTCTCAGGACATCTTCAAGCAGGCCACGGAGGACCGTCTGACCAGTGCCAAGGAGCTGCCGTACTTTGAGGGGGACTTCTGGCCCAACGTGCTGGAGGAGAGCATCAAGGAGCTGGAGCAGGAGGAGGAGGAGAGGAAGAGAGAGGAAAACAGCACTTCCAACGAGAGCGTAGATGTAAGTGGGATAGGTATTTACTACAAGGTACATTGCTGTGTGTTCTTATGGGTCTTTTGATCTCTTTCAATGTGATTAAATTTTAACTTTTAAATACAAAATGTAAAATTGATGCTTGTATGAACTGCATTTCTACATTTGATCTAAATCAAAAAGGGTTACTACTGTGTGTAATTCACCTCCAGGCCACGAAGGGCGACAGCAAGAACGCCAAGAAGAAGAACAGCAAGAAGACTTCTAAGAATAAGAGCAGTATGAGCCGAGCCAATAAGAAGAAGCCAGGCTTGCCCAACGTGTCCAATGACCTCTCTCAGAAACTCTACGCCAGCATGGAGAAGCACAAAGAGGTAGGAGGAAGAGACCGTTGAATGTTTTTAATGTATTTCTGAACATAAGTTACAAACATTGGGTAGTAAATCAGGCTCCCTTGGAGTAAATTGGTGAGAATCAGATTTTAGGACCGGCTGAACGAGTCACTTTCGCAAACCCCAAAATACTTTCCACTAAGACAGACTATTCTCACTCTTCTCTGTTAACCCTTCTCTCCTCGCCAGGTATTCTTTGTGATCCGTCTGATAGCAGCGCCCATGTCCAACACGCTGGGCCCCATCACAGACCCCGACGGCCTGATGGCCTGCGACCTGATGGATGGGCGCGACGCCTTCCTCACCCTGGCCCGGGACAAACACTTGGAGTTCAGCTCGCTGCGCAGGTCCAAGTGGAGCTCCATGTGCATGCTGGTGGAGCTCCACAACCAGAGCCAGGACCGCTTCGTCTACACCTGCAATGAGTGCAAGGGCCACGTGGAGACGCGCTACCACTGCACTGTCTGCGAGGTGAGGGGCTGGTGGAGGGTTAGAAGGGGAGGAGGAAAGAAGAGGGGATGGGAAAAGCTGGAACGATAAACTGAAAATTAGACATTGCCTTCCTCTTACCAAAGCAATTTTGTTTACGTCTTTTTTTAAATGTTTTATTTTCTAAAACAAATTCGATGCCCTGTCCCTGTTTCACTGCCTCTCCCATGTGCACACTAATTGGGGGGAGAGATAAGCGCAAGCATATGTTGCAATTGTGGAAAAACACACTGTTTTTAAAGCAACTACCATTATCGAAGAGAGTAAGTTTTCAGGGTTTAACATTTTATTTCTCATCCAATATTGAGCAAATGGCACCAGCACTTTACATATGATTGTGAAGCCTAATGTGGTTGAGATGAAGCACCTGTGGAGAGTTGCACGCCATTCATGTTGAATACATCAAGTAGCCTAGGCCTACAGGACATTAAAACTAGAATCCTTAGTTGCTACATACATTTTTGAACTTGTAAATTGATGAGTAAAGTGTGGAGTAGTAACCAACACACATGCTTTCTCACCTCTCTGTCCCAGGACTATGACCTGTGCATCACCTGCTACAATACTAAGGGCCACATCCACAAGATGGAGAAGCTGGGTCTGGGCCTGGACGACGAGAGCAACAACGCAGCCTCCTCATCCATTGCCAACCCCGGGGACTCGCGGCGCCTCAGCATCCAGCGCTGCATCCAGTCTCTGGTCCACGCCTGCCAGTGTCGCAATGCCAACTGCAGCCTACCGTCCTGCCAGAAGATGAAGCGTGTGGTGCAGCACACCAAAGGTTGCAAGCGCAAAACCAACGGCGGCTGCCCCATCTGTAAGCAACTCATCGCTCTCTGCTGCTACCATGCCAAGCACTGCCAGGAGAACAAGTGTCCCGTACCGTTCTGTCTGAACATCAAGCACAAGCTGAGGCAGCAGCAGCTCCAGCATCGACTCCAGCAGGCCCAGATGCTGCGGAGGAGGATGGCCAGCATGCAGAGGGTGGGTCAGCCACCTCCGGGACCGGGGGGAAACGGTGGACTACCATCTCCGGGAAACAACGTCACCACAGGGCCCAGCACCCCCATGTCTGTGGGCACGCAGCCCCTCACGCCTCAGACCCCAACCCAGGGGAACATGCCCCAGCAGGGGATGGGCCAGGGCCCCGCAGGGCAGCAGCAGGGCAGCATTCCCCAGCAGCACCACATGCAGCACCAGTTCCAGCAGCAGATGCAGCTGCAGCAGCAGGGGGGAGGGGGAATGATGAACTCTCCTCAGCAGCAACAGATGGTCCAACAGCTTCAACAGCAGCAACAGGGCCAGTCTCCAAATGTCCAGCAGATGCAGCACCCAGGAGGTCTGCCCCCCTACACCCCCAGACCTCCAGGAGCCTCGCCCCTCCACCAGTCCCTGGGTAAACCTGGTCTGGGCCCAGCCACCCCTCCACAGCAGCAGACCAACCCTAGCCAGGGTTCCATGCCCCAGGGGCAGCAGCAGCAGGGGCCTCCTCCGGCAGCGGTGGAGATAGCGTTGAAGATCCAGCGTGTGGCAGAGACTCAGCGTCAGATGGCCCAGGCCCAGGCCCAGATCCTCCAGAGGCAGCAGGCGGCCCAGGGTGGAGGCATGATCCCCCCTCACCACCAGAACCCCCAGGCCCAGATGCAGAGCATGGCCCACCCAGGAGCAGGCATGGTAGGGCCCCAGGGTCTGGCAGGGAGGACCTTGATGGAGCAGCAGGGGATGGTGGTAGGGCCAGGAGGCATGCAGCAGCAGTCCCAGATCCCCCCTCAGGTTCAGCTCCAGCAGCAGGCCCGACTTCAGAACCCCAACCAACAGCAGTGGGGAGGCCCTGGTGGGATGACCCCCCAGCAGAGGCAAGGCATGATGGGACAGATGGGTCACCTGACACTGCAGCAACAACAGCAGCTTGCCCAGCAACAACAACAGCAGCAGCGGCAGCTTGCCCAGCAACAACAACAGCAGCAGCAACAGCAAGGTCAGCCCCAGCAACAACAGCAGGCAGGGCAAGGGGGGTTAATGGGGTTGATGGGACTTCAAGGCGGCGTGGCTGGGGCGGCGTCGGCAATGGTGGGGACAGGGAACCTCCCTCAGGCAGCTCTACAGGACCTCCTGCGTACCCTTCGCTCTCCCAGCTCCCCCGGCCAGCAGCAACAGGTCCTCAACATCCTCCGCTCCAACCCCCTCCTCATGGCTGCCTTCATCAAGCAGCGAGCTGCCCGATACCAGGGAGGTCCAGGGGTGCCTGGGGCACCGGGAGGAGGCCCAGGAGGGGGGCCTGGAGGTGTGCGGTTCCAGGGGGCCCCTGGTGGGGTAGGAGTTGGGCCTGGTGGTAACCAGGTTGTTATGGATGGTCAGCAGGTCAACGTAAACCCTGGAGCGGCCCAGGCAGGTATGAACATGGGCCAGGGAGGAGGAAATATACCCACTATGGCTCAGCTACAGCAGTTGCAGCAGCAGCAGCAACTACAACAACAGCAACAGCAACAACAGCAACAGCAACAACAACAACAGCAGCAACAGCAACAACAACAACAACAGCAGCAACAGCAGCAACAACAACAGCAGCAACAACAACAGCAGCAACAACAGCAGCAACAACAACAGCAGCAACAACAGCAGCAACAACAACAACAGCTGCAGCGCCCTCTCTTGCCTGGGAGTTTGCAGCAACAGCAGCAAATGGCAGCGCCTCAACCGCAGCAACAAGGCGGTATGCCAGGCCAAGGCACCCCAATGTCCAACATGACTCCCCAGTTCAGAGAGATTCTGATGCGAAGGCACCTGCAGCAACAACAGCAGCAGCAGCAGCAACAACAACAGTTGAGTAACAATGGTCAGTTCCAGCAGCCCCCCCAACAGCAGCAGGGTCAGGGCCAGCAGGGCTTCATGCAGCAGGGCCAGCCTGGTCAACCTGGCCAGACCCAGTCTGGGGGAGGAGGGCCGCAGCAGGGGGGGGGCCAGGGGCCCCAGTCGGGTCCCGGGCAGGGCCAGCAAGGGCAGGGCTACCCTGGAACCATGTCCCAGCAGGTAGCCACAGCCCTGCAACAGAGGCTGCAGCACCAGATGCAGATGCAGCAGATGCAGCAACAGGATGGTGGGGGGCCTGGGCAGCTCCAACAGGGGCAGCAGGGTCCCCAACAAGGCCAAGGTGGTCCCCCCCAGCCCCAGTCCTCCCATGCCATTCTCCAGCAGGCCCTCCACCAGAGACTCCTCCAGCAGCAGCACCTAGGAGGGGGCTCGCCTGCCCAGCACGGCAGTCCTATGAGCCCCCAGCAGCAGATGGCCCAGTCCCCACACCCCCACCTCCAGGGCCAGGCTCTGGGCGGTCAATCTCTCAGCAACCAGGTGCGTTCTCCTCAGCCTTCCCCTCGGCCACAGTCCCAGCCGCCCCACTCCAGCCCCTCGCCACGCATGCAGCCCCAGCCCTCCCCTCACCGCATCTCCCCCCAGACAGGCTCTCCGCACCCGGGTCACCTCTCCCAGCACCACCCTGGCATGGTGGCCTCCCAAAACCCACAACAATTGTCACAGCAACAACAACAGACTAACTCTGGGGACCCGGGTACATTTGGTTCGGACCCAAGTGCTATGATGTCCCAGATAAGTGGGATGGGGGGCTTGCATGGCCCAGGGCAGTCGGACATGTTGGGTAATAACAACCAGGACCTGGGGACGAACATTAACCACAACAGTTTAGACATTATGTAACCTACTACTAGGTCTGTCTCAGTGGTCTGAAGAACTGCCTTCATGGGTCTTGCTGGGATTGAATGGAAGGGGGATGGCAGTTTTAAAAGTTATTTTTATTTAATATTTTTCTGATGTATAAATGAAAAGAACTTAACTTCCTATGGGAGATGCAACATTTTAAACCTACAAGTCAATAAATGAATAAATTAAACGAATGGTAAGTTATTGCTGTTTATGTTATATATATATATATATATATAACATTTTTGCCAATTGTGTACATAAGGTGTAAGGGGTTTCTGGACGTGAGAGTTCTTCCTTAGTATATGACACAAGTAATATTTTTGGGGACTGAATTTTTTTGCTTTTTATTTTTTACAAGTATTTTTAAGAATTTCAATGTGGTGGAAAATTACAGTGAGTTAATACAATGGACCTTTTTATCGTTCTGTTTTCCTTCATAAAACCAGTCATGATTGTATCTGTTTTGCAGAAGTATTTAAAAAAATATATATATTATAATGATCAATATTTTCGCTGTATCTACAAACAAACATCACAACATATCTTCCTGCCTTTTTTTGGGGGGGGACGGGACTTTTTTTTCTGTAAATGTACCTTATGACTGCTACATTTCACAGAATATATTTTTGAAAATGACTGTCCAAAAACCGAGAGGATTGAGAAAGGTGAGTTTTTTTTTTTTTGTGTGACTTTTTTCTGGTTTTGTAATGGGGTTAGAGGTCCTAGTTAAACAGTGTTGTGGGGAGGGTGTTGAACACTGGCTGATCTCCCTCTTGGACTGTCTCAGGTCGGAAGCTTCCAGTTTTGACGCCCAGATCTTCTACGCGAGCACCTCTTCCCCCGTGTCTCCCAACTTTTTTATTTTTTCACGAATGTGCACTCCCCTTTTACCCCCACACTTACTACAGAATGATGGATGGACTTACTGAGGATGTTGCCTGTTGCCAGCTGATTCTGATAGATTGATGCGTGTGTACATACATACATACATACATACCCTCATGAAATGAAACACAGGGGAATGGGGGATATGGTAGTGGGGAATGTGTAGTGGGGTTTGCTAGCTATAAACTCGCCTCTTGCATTTCAAAAAATATGTTTTCTTGTCAACAATGTTGCCCTTTCCCGCCTCTCTTCCTAGTCATATCCCCCTTGTCGTCTTTTGGCCTGCACCATTGGGTGTAATCTAATATTACTGTACAAAGAACTGGACTTTAATGAAATGCTGTTTTTGTAATAAAATGAGCAGCATAAACTTAGTGTACAGACTTTAACATAGGATGAGCAGAGACTCTTTCAATTATAGATTTTCTCCTTTTGATTTGGTTTCCTAGCAACTCGGGTTCCTCCCAAATTGAAAGTATTGAGGTTTCTGTAAGGTACAGTATGGGGTGTAGGTCATATGAGCACCAATGCGCCTTTGTATTTTTGACAAACTGGGGTTATTCTAACAAATCACATCTTGTTTGCTGTGAGCACCAACGCATTCACATGCGCAACACAATACCGGGGAGAAGGCTTATTAGTGTGGTCAGAAAATGAATTGGTCATTAAAGATTTCACAAGTTCACTTATTTTTCTCTATAGGTTGGGATTTGGGGGGAGGGGAAAAAGTGGCAATATCTTGAGACTTATTTTATATAAAAAGACAGTCTTTTATATATAGATATATTATTTAATTTCTTTTATATATATAAAACTTGAAGCTACAGGAATTAGATGAAACTTTTTTTGTATTAAAGATGTGATGCAAAATGACACTGCGGTCATTGATACTGCGGGTTTGAGTATATCATGCCATTTTGAAGAGATGTACATGCATATAAATGTATACATACTGAATCACTGTAGAAACCATGGCAACTGAACTTTTGTTTTGTTTGTTTCTCTTCCTAAAGAGACTGGAAATAAGACTATTAATATTTGTTTAGTGTTCAAATGGAATCTTTGACCACTTTTCTCTTTACATATTTTGGTGCTTGTGCTAAAAGGAAGCAAAAAAGAACCGTTGCTCCATTTTTCTTTAGTTTCAAATTTAAGTTATTTTGGTGGTCTGAATTGTTTGTTTTTTTTGCAAATAATTTAATTGTACAATAAAGTATGTTTGTACCATTGGAAAAATACCTGTAATGTCTATTTACACAAGCTACAGTAACATGATTCAGCCAATCATACATTGGTTGCACGGACAACACATTTACCTCATTATCTCGCCCACATGACCGCAGATAAATTAAGAAATTAGTCACAAATGAACAATTAAAGATTAACATCCATTTATTTTTAGTACAATAAATATTCTCAGACATTGACAATTTATAGACAATGGTTTTTGTAGATTACATTTTCTGATTAGACAAGCCATAATAAAGTGCAAAATGTCTTTGCGCAGCAGTGAATATTTAAGCAACTAACCACATTTGGCAATATCGAACGAGTCCTGTCATGGCTACAGCATTAGCGCATAGTTTAATCCGAAGAAAAAAAGGTAACACTTGACACCCAGTGTCATAACTTGTTATTACATGGACACAGTCAGAACCATGTAACACTAATGACCCATATTTACACCTGTTGTGACATATTGCGTTATTTTATGGCTGGTTATGACACCCACATAAGTCAAAACCAACATTTTACTGTAATCTTTTCCCCTGCCAACAAGTTTCCTTTCTCTTGAAAGTGTATCCTTTGTTGTAATTCATTTTTTCATATTTTAAATAACTTGTAGAAAATACTGACAATGTCATGAAGCATTATGACCATCCTGTGTCATTTTACTAAGAAAATACACTTTGACACCGTCAAGAAGCATTATGACAATCCTAATTATATAAGCCCATCACGTACACGCCGTTATATCAGTCATCAGTCTAAAAGAGGGTGTCTTGTCCTGCTCCTGCATTTATCGTAGTCATCAGCAACAGCACATTGGGGTAGGTGCATGTCTGACATCAATGTGTGCGCAATTACAGTGAGCATTGAATATGGTAAATATACACTGTTGACAGGCAGGCCATGGTGTAATGGAATGTTTTGCCTTGTGGGGTAGGGTTTGTGGGTTTTGACACTTATGTACACTACCAGTCAAAGGTTTTATAACACCTAATTCAAGGGTTTTTCTTAATTTTTTACTATTTTCTACATTGTAAAATAGTGAAGACATCAAAACTATGAAATAACACATAGAATCATGTAGTAACCAAAAAAGTGTTGAACAAATAAAAATATGTTATATTTGAGATTCTTCAAATAGCCACCCTTTACCTTGATGACAGCTTGGCACAAGCTTGGCATTCTCTCAACCAGCTTCATGAGGTAGTCCAGTGGAATGCATTTCAATTAACAGGTGTGTTATTGTTAAAAGTGGAATTTCTTCATGAGTTTGAGCTAATCCTATTTGGTAAAAAACCAAGTCCATATTATGGCAAGAACAGCTCAAATAAGCAAAGAGAAATGACAGTTAATCATTACTTTAAGACATGAAGGTCAAGTCAATACGGAAAATTTCAAGAACATTTTCAAGTGCAGTCGCAAAAACCAAGCGCTATGATGAAACTGGCTCTCATGAGGACCGCCCCAGGAATCGAAGACCCAGAGTTACCTCTTCTGGAGAGGATAAGTTCATTTGAGTTACCAGCCTCAGAAATTGCAGCCCAAATAAATGCTTTACAGAGTTCAAGTAACGGACACATCTCAACATCAACTGTTCAGAGGAGACTGCGTGAATCAGGCCTTCATGGTTGAATTGCTACAAAGAAACCACTACTAAAGGACACCAATAAGAAGAAGAGACTTGCTTGGGCCAAGAAACACGAGCAATGGACATTAGAGCGATAGAAATTTGTCCTTTGGTCTGGAGTCCAAATTGGAGATATTTGGTCCCAACCACTGTGTCTTTGTGAGACGCGGTGTGGGTGAATGGATGATTTCTGCATGTGTATTTCCCACCGTAAAGCATGGAGGAGGAGGTGCTTTGCTGGTGACACTGTCAGTGATTTATTTAGAATTCAAGGCACACTTAACCAGCATGGCTACCACAGCATTCTGCAGCGATTCACCATCCCATCTGGTTTGGGCTTAGTGGGACTATAATTTGTTTTTCAACAGGACAATGACCCAACACACCTCCAGGCTGTGTAAGGGTTATTTTACCAAGTAGGAGAGTGATTGAGTGCTGCATCAGATGACCTGCTCTCCACAATCATCCGACCTCAAGCAAATTGAGATGGTTTGGGATGATTCAGACCGTAGAGTGAAGGAAAAGCAGCCAACAATTGCTCAGCATATGTGGGAACTCCTTCAATACGGTTGGAAAAGAATTCCATGTGAAGCTGGTTGAGAGAATGCCAAGAGTGTGCAAAGCTGTCAAGGCAAAAGGGTGGCTATTTGAAGAATCTCAAATATAAAATATATTTTGATTTGTTTAACACTTTTTTTGGTTACTACATGATTCCATGTGTTATTTCATAGTTTTGATGTCTTCACTATTATCCTACAATGTAGAACATTTTTTTTTTATAAAAAAAACCCTTGAATGAGTAGGTGTTTTAAAACTTTTGACCGGTATTGTAGGTGTCATAACCAGCCATAAAATAATGCAATGTATGTCACGACAGTGTTATGACATGGTTATGAACATGTCAATGTGTTACGACGCTGTGTGTCAAGTAAAGTGTTACCAAAAAATTCTGTTCAGTATTTACTAATACACAAGTTTTCTCCTTAAAATAATAAATACATTGAATTACATTCAGTCAGATCGATATATAGAGAAATAAGGACTAAAAAGACACAATAGCCTTCAGTCTGTTTCTCCTAACCCTGGAGTTAAGGTGGAAGAAGCATTCCTCTTACTTCAAGCTCAAAGGATAAGCTGAATAGACATCCAAAAAGAGGGGGCAGTCAGTGTTGCATTGTTGTGTGTGCGCGTGCAGACGCACGTTTACAAGCCCCAAAATATCTCCAGAAAGAGTAACTTCAGGCAGTCCCATAATCCCTTGCTGCATTGTGATCGCAGAGGGAGATCATTTTACCGAGTCATACTCACAAGACACCATCAGCCTCGGCTTGGAGTGGGATAAACAGCCACTGACCAATGGGAGATTCCACAAAGATGACAACATCATGATGTAAATACAGTGCAATTCAGAAGAGACTGTTCCCAAGTCAGTTTTTTGTAAAAAAAAATCAAAAAGGTTTTGGTTCCACTTTTAAGGGCAGTTTACACTGCATGTGTTGCGCAGGGTGTTCGTGGGATCCAACATGTCTTGATTATCACTATGTACCCATAGAGAGGATAGGAGAAAAGTATGCAGGCTGATTAAGTCATTTTGTAGACGATTTCTAAATCATTACAAGACTAAGCCACATCTAATAATAACAGTCCAGATGCAGTGCACAAAACCCTTTTTTGTATAGAAGGCTATGATATACAGAATACTGTGTATAGCCGGCTCGATGTAGGAGTCTATGCCCATCTCAATGTAGTCGGTGTATACTGTACACTACAGTCTGCCTATTGAACGGAAGAGGAAGTTAGTGTGGACAGAGGTCACTCACAAGGCCAGAAAGGGAAGAAGGGTAAACGTATGAGGAGAAAAAGAGTTCACGCATTCCCGACAGTGTGGAGATAAAACTCAAGAACCTCTAGAACTCTAAGCCCCAGCCTCTGAAGAAGCCTTTGGCTGCCAGGGCCTCTCTGAAAGTCACTGTGAGAGAGTTTATGGTGACGTCAGTCACGGTCACCTCCCCTGGGCCAATCACTGGGTTCCAAACGTCCGACCTCTCTGACACGGTCACTTCCTCTGAGCCAATCACGGAACTCCAGTCCCCTGCCCTATTCTGCCCTGGGGGGGGGGGAGTGAGAGCGGAGGAAAGAGGGAGAGAGAAGAGGAGAGGGTAAGTTTGCTGGGATTTCATCAAGTCTATCACGTGTATTGAATGTATGTGTACATCTTCCCATTCTAAATCAACTGATATGTCAGCTTCATGACTTTTAACAGTTTTTATCATTATGATAAAGTTTAAATAACACTGTGCCTCCAGTAGGAGTTGTAACATCAATGATGGTAACACTAATGACACATTTTAGTTAACTGAGAATTTTTGGAAGGGAGACCACAGATGGACACATCTAAGGTCATTAACCATTTAAACATAATTTACTAAAGTTATATTTTGAATGATTTTGCTCACAGTCGCTAGGTATCCATTCAATTGGTGACAGAATTGCATGAGAATATTCTAGAATCGGTGTAAATAAAATATGAACATTTTCCCACCAGTGGTATGTTTCCACAAATGGACTTGTTGAGGATAGAACTCCGTGCGCAATGACCTAGTGCATACAAAATGTACTTTTTGCTTAAGTTTTCATGTACCGAATAAAAAACTAAAGTTCAATGTGTTTACATCGCATTTTCAACTCTACCCATAGTTTTATGAAAAACTGTTGTGTTAAATAGCAAATGTGCCTACTCTGGTCTTGACACATGTGTTCTAGCCAACACCTCACAGATACAGTACAGATAGGCTACAGTGCAGGTAGGCTACAGTGCAGGTAGGCTACAGTGCAGGTAAACTACAGTGCAGGTAAACTACAGTGCAGGTAGGCTACAGTGCAGGTAGGCTACAGTGCAGGTAAACTACAGTGCAGGTAAACTACAGTGCAGGTAGGCTACAGTGCAGGTAAACTACAGTGCAGGTAGGCTACAGTGCAGGTAGGCTACAGTGCAGGTAGGCTACAGTGCAGGTAGGCTACAGTGCAGGTAGGCTACAGTGCAGGTAGGCTACAGTGCAGGTAAACTACAGTGCAGGTAGGCTACAGTGCCGGTAGGCTACAATGCAGGTAGGCTAGAGTGCAGGTAAACTACAGTGCGGGTAAACTACAGTGCAGGTAGTATACAGTGCAGGTAAACTACAGTGCAGGTAGGCTACAGTGCAGGTAGGCTACAGTGCAGGTAGGCTACAGTGCAGGTAAACTACAGTGCAGGTAAACTACAGTGCAGGTAAACTACAGTGCAGGTAGGCTACAGTGCAGGTAAACTACAGTGCAGGTAGGCTACAGTGCAGGTAGGCTACAGTGCAGGTAAACTACAGTGCAGGTAGGCTACAGTGCAGGTAGGCTACAGTGCAGGTAGGCTACAGTGCAGGTAGGCTACAGTGCAGGTAGGCTAGAGTGCAGGTAAACTACAGTGCGTGTAAACTACAGTGCAGGTAGTATACAGTGCAGGTAAACTACAGTGCAGGTAGTCTACAGTGCAGGTAGTATACAGTGCAGGTAGTATACAGTGCAGGTAGGCTACAGTGGAGGTAGTCTACAGTGCAGGTAGGCTACAGTGCAGGTAGGCTACAGTGCAGGTAGTCTACAGTGCAGATAGGCTGTGCGGGTTGACAAGTCTACATGAATGGAGTTAATTATGGACAACAGTGAGAATATTTGTATTTGTCAAACGGCAGTCAAGCATCGATCATCATGTCACCAGAATAAGACCCTCGATATTTATTAGAAAGGAGCATCAAGCTTATCATCACTGTGCACGTTCACCACCCTGTGAAGTTCATTATCATTTATTTCATCTGTAGCCTAATCAACTGCTTGCTTTCCCGAGTCGTAGTGAGAGCGCCACACACCATATCATCGCGTGACTTCAATATTTATTTGATATGAAAACTAAGAAGCAAAATAAACAGAATACATTTCATGTTGTACATTTGACAGTTGCGCATGAACCAATGAGTTTCCTGCCAAATCACAAATTAATACTTAAGGAAAAAGCTATCAAATGTGACCTAGATTCTATGGTGACCTAGATTATGTATCTCATTTGTCTTTCGTTCCTGATATCATGAACTCACTGACAAAGATTGATAAGAGCACTGTGCATTGCTTGCATGATGAGTACATTGCCTATAGGCTATGCATAGGCCATCTGTGTTCTACCAGGAAGATTGACATGTACTGTTCATGTACTGTTATTATATTAATATTTGTGCATATAGGTGTTTTTACCGCCCAAAAGTTATCACTACAACTCTACTCATCACTACAGGCACAAACCAATTTGCTTGCTCTTGGTAATTTATACAATGCATTAAGGTAAGGTTTTGCAATATAAACATCTGTTATGCTTTAGTTCATTATAAACCAAAAAAACATGTATATATTTGCAACTATTTGTAATTTTAAAGTGTTTTCCATGGTTGCAAAGCCAGGAGATGCAAATGCCACCGCAATTCAAGAACAAACTTATTATTAAGTTACGTTTCTATGGTGACCTAGATTGTGTATCTCATTTGTCTTTCGTTCCTGATATCATGAACTCACTGACAAAGATTGATAAGAGCACTGTGCATTGCTTGCATGATGAGTACATTGCCTGTAGGCTATGCATAGGCCATCTGTGTTCTACCAGGAAGATTGACATGTACTGTTCTGCGCCATACATTAAACCCCATTGTCAACCCTCTCCCTTGCCATTACTTGTGTCTGTTTGCTGTGCCAGTGGCCAGTTTGGATGGGATCGGGGAGCTTATGTTCCTGGTTGTCTGCCCAGCGGGCCTCCTGTACTATACCTACTAACAGGTTGACACACACACACACACACACACACACACACACACACACACACACACACACACACACACACACAGCAGTGTCATAGTCTAGAATTAGGTCAATTTGGTGATTAGGCAGAATAGAAACTTCCTGTGACCGACTAACACACTTACCATTCAGAATGCCGCTG
Source organism: Salvelinus fontinalis (assembly GCF_029448725.1). Lineage (NCBI taxonomy): Eukaryota > Metazoa > Chordata > Actinopteri > Salmoniformes > Salmonidae > Salvelinus > Salvelinus fontinalis. The sequence goes on from NC_074665.1 coordinate 79,247,997, forward strand.
GACCTCTCTGTCTCTCGCTCTGACTCATCCTGTCGAGCTTCCTCCTCCTCCATGTCCTCTTCCTCATCTTCCTCTTCCCTCCTTCCCCAGTCCTCATGTGTGGGGTCCTGTGTGGGGGTAGGGGGAGATGCCAGGCGCACGAACTGTGACCTCCTGGGTTTGTTTTCGTGGTGGTCCAGGTGGGGGTGCAGGCTCCGTCTACAGGCCACGTAGGTCGGATCCTCTGCTTCAGAGTCCAGTGAGCGAGTCAGGGAGAGACGTAGGTGAGCTGGAGGCTTCTCTGGGGCCTTGTGGGCACTACGGAGATCCATGGTGTAAATAGTGTTCTACAGAGAGGGGAATAATAAAGATGTCTTATAGAGTAGCAGTGTTTCTCCAACATCCTTACCCCTTTAGTTAGTATGCCAACTAGTATTACACTGTCTAAACAGATACAGGAGAAGATACATTTAACATTAACCCATCCCACCTGTAGTAGAAGCCTTTTAGCTTTGGGTCCTCTCTTCCAGTACCCTAGAGCTCTGTCCTTTTGGTCTCTGGTGGAATGGTAAGGTCAGTCAGTACAAACAGGCATAGTTTACTACTACTACAGTACGGTGTATTAATAATACTACTACTACAGTGCTATGATATTCGTTAGCTAGGTAAGGCCTCTACAGTGTCTCATGGACTTACTTTTCCTCATAGGCCTGCACCAGACGCTGGTCCAAGATGTGCTCCTCTGGTTCCCATGTACTGTATCTGTACAAAGACATCGCCGTGGTTAATCATCCATCCAATAATACTCTGTATGACTTATGGTCCTGGATTACTGGATATGAGGATGACATCATAGAGATGATACTCACTTGGGGGGCCATCCCTTCCACTTCAATAGATATTCCACGTTCCCCTGTGACACAGAACGTTGGAGACAAACATCAATCAGGGAGAAAGAGGAGAGTGTGTGTGGGAGGATGTTGATGGTAATGTTGCTATGCTCAGTCTACTCCAAGCACATAGATAAATAGCCTACAATAACTTTTGAAAATCAAGGAAATGCATGTCTTCTCATCTATACGATGTAATCATGTCATTACCGGGAAGTCAGATTCCAGATGACGTTACCCTATATAGCTTCTCGATTTTGACAGTTGCTAAATAGAATGACATCATCTCACGAGCGCACTGGTGACTTGAGAGAATTGGGAACGTCAACGAGACTCCCCCCTACATACGCACACACTCAGAACATTATAAAATGAATATGTGAACTGGACAGTGATTAAAGACATGCACAACAATATTTGACAGAATGCAATGTTTTTCCCTATGTTACTGGCTATTTTAACGGTTGATGCGCGCCTGCACGGACAATGACTCATGCACTTACGGAATCGAATTCACTTTTAAAGCAATGCAAGACCAACACTTACAAGGACTTCGTATCATACATGATGCTTGTCAAACGAGGCGGCCGCGTTTTGCGCCCTAATAACCCACAAACCTGTATCTGCCATTTCCTCAAGCGAAACTGCGTAGCTCTTCACAAATGCGCAATAATTGCATAACCCGTGGGCTATTCTTCTGCCAATGCACAAGACTGAATGCAATGTTTAGGTTCGCGATATGATGCTTCCGTTAGGATAGACCACTGGCACTCGGAGTGTAAAGCGACTGCAACACGCTCCACGTTATGTTAAAGAGATACTCCCCACTTTCACGCCCCCTTAAACGTTTATGTCAATGGATAGTGGATATAAATAGACTACTGGTACAAGTGCTTTTCAATGTAGCCATCTGTGTTCCCTACTAAATGTAGGGTACCCTATAATGGATATTCTCCTAAGTGCGTAAAATTGTCATTATCTAATTATGGTACATGCGTTTTATTTCCAATATGAACGCTTTACCTTTCTAACTCTTTTCTTGATTATTGATTCCACAGCAAACACTTGTTCACCAATCGCTGACAGCTCCATTGGTCCAATATAGAACGTTCTGCTCACTCTTTGAAATAAACTGATCTAGTAGAGATGAGAATAACCGCTGTTAGTTCAGCTCTCCGCTACAAAGTAACTGTATAGGCTATGACAAATATCTATAAGTCGTGTTTAAAAATGGTATTCTCCTCCCCCAACCCTCCCTCTAGAAAGTGAGCTTTGTTTTCGCTTTAGTTCCAGATTAATTTCTCCATTGCACTCGATCTCTCCGTACGTACAGTGACTTCTCAAATCTGCGACACATCTGCACTGTTTGGCGCGTCCCCGTACTTCCAAACGCGCGCTCTTCGTTTCACAGTGCCAAAACAACGCTCAACTCGAGCGAAACGCCCGTAACATGGGTCCGCGCACGCAAATGACACTAACAAGCAGTAGCAGGAAAACAAAGCAGGCAACGTAGGGTATATTATAAATGCGCTCCATTTTCCATTCAACAATTGCACTCAAGAAATTAAGCCACATCCTCAGGGGTACCATTACAAGCATTTTATTTTTTGTGAAAAAACAGATAAGAGTAACACAACCAGGACCCTTTAACAGAAGGGAGGTGGGTGGGATGGTCATGGAAAAACGCTAAATCCACTATGTCACTACTTACTGGTTTGAAAGGGATTTTCTACCGGTGAGTTTGGTTGCCCAACCTGAAGTCCCCTAGGGACATCCTCAGACCAGCAACCTCATTGTTTTGTCTCATGATTAGTGACTGTTGCAAATTATTAAATTATCAGTTGAATGAATCATGTGATTGGATTCTCAGATGAATAGGAAAGCTTTTAGGATTGAGCCCACCAGGTGCAAAATTTAACAACCCCTCTTTTGGTAGACAATGTCTGCATCCTCTGTAAACAAGTTAAGGCCTTATCAAGTCTTGAATAATTCACAATATGTTGTTGTGATGATGATAAAGATCTATTAACCAAATCTCTCAAAAAATTTCAATTTCTAAACTAACAGGTCTTGGACTCTCGAACTTTCCCTTTTTCTTCTACACATCTATCGACATACTTTCTCTTTCCATTACTCCCTCAACTGTCAACCTTTTCCCTCTGAATCCACTTTACTTTTCAAACGTACCAACTTCCCTCAACGCACTCAGCATTGTGGACATTACAGCCAAGGCCAAGGCATCTTCAGACAGATCAAAATCTGACAGCAGTGCATTTCCAGCGGATAACTGGAAACCTTAATTAGCATTTGTACCAATTCCACAATTCTGTATATTTGGCTGGTGGATTTTTGCAGACAACCATTTATCCATGGTCAGTTACACATGTTAAGGGTCAGGAGTTTTTCTTAACCACATGATCTAACCAGAAAAAAACTCTGGGCCCTGATTAGCCTACAATCAAGTGTGTGGCTTTTCCTGGTCAGGCCGCATGGTCAAGAACAAATCCTGGCTCTACCATGATACAATATATAGCCATTTGTCAATTAATTTATACATTTTAATTTAACCTTTATTTATATAGCCATGTGTCAATACCTGGGCCTAACATGGATTCAGCCAAGAGGATTTCTAATTTGAAGACATGAACTAGCAGTTTCCTACTAACAGACAGGGATGGTCTCAGAAGCAACTGAGAGGATAAAACAGCTACATACAAAGGTCCTCCTGTGCTATTGAGAAAACGTGCTTCTCACGAACTATATTACAGTCTATGTACACAATAGACACACTATGAAGTGCTTGGCATTCCATTGGTTGCTGTCATCATTAGCTCTGTGTTTGTACAAACGGTAAAAAAAAAATTGGGCAGGATTTAGTGTTGTCCGAGTGAAAAAATTTGAATTGTGTGCAGTGACATGATCAGAGGAAGACAGACAGGTAAAGAAGAGATGTACACTGTCACAGTAGAGCAGAGAACGACAGATAGGAGAGAGAGAGAGAGGGGACAGAGAGAGAGCGAGGACACAGAGAGAGCGAGGACACAGAGAGAGCGAGCTAGCAAGAGCAAGAGTGACAGATGGGTAGTATTACACACAGTCACATGCCTCTCACACTTGGAAACGTACAAAATAAATTTAAGTAACATGGAAAAATAGTCATCAATATATATAAAAACACATTAGAATCCCAAACACCAAACATAATGTTTATAAATCTGAGTGTTGTGTAGTGTGATTTCTTCATGACCTCCCTGTATTCATCTGTTTCCTTCATCGCTTCAGGTCTCATCAGCCAGAGTCCAGCAATGGGTGTGTGAGAAAAAAAAAGTATGTCTGGTCGGTGTGCATCTGTGTGATTGGCTGAACAATCTGTCCCCTGATTGGACCATGTTATCCTGAGCAACAACTGGGAAAGTCTAATCCGGTAGAGAAAAGGTTGCCGGGCACATTCAATCAACAGCCATCTGACCTCCATGTTTGGTGGACCTCCACCTCCTCAGACACCACCAATAGGAGCTCACCATTTTTCCCTCTCAGCTGGTAACGCAGGAACTTCCTGTTGTGTGGAGGGAATCGAAAGAACAGAAGGAAAATAAAGATGCCAGCTTGTTATTTATTAGAAGTTAGACAAGGATCAATCATCATTGTGGATGGCGGCCGTGGAATTGTGGCTGCTCCACAATGTATGTAAAATGAACAACGCAAATTATGATGGACTCAATCTTCTGACTGGACAGGATAATTGGGATGACACACGCACACGCACACACACACACACACACTACCTGAGCTCATCAGGGTTTCCGATGGTATGTGGGCTACGTAGTTTGGAGTCGAGGTTGTAATAGACTCCGCCCACCTCCCGCACCCCTATCCAGTGCTGGCGTTTGAGTGGCAGGCGCAGCGGACCCCAGCGCAGATTGGACGGGACGTTCAAGATGAAGCCCGTTACGTTGGATAGCGCAATACTGCCCACATCCCTGCAGGAACACAATACACAGGTCAATCACGAGCTCCCGAGTGGCGCAGCAGTCTAAGGCACTGCATCTCAGTGTAAGAGTCGTCACTACAGTCCCTGGTTCGAATCCAGGCTGAATCACATCCGGCCATGATTGGGAGTCCCACAGGGCGGCACACAATTGGCCCAGCGTCGTCTGGGTTTGGCCGGGGTAGGCCGTCATTGTAAATAAGAATTTGTTCTTAACTGACTTGCCTAGTTAAATAAAGGTTACACAATCACAGACTTCCATGAGTGGATTTTCAGTAGCTACTGTAATGTTGTAAATCCATGATGATGTTTGGGGGGTAAGTTAAGCCACCCCTTGTTTCTAGATAACTATACACAAACTTGATCATGTGACCAAATATTTATGAAGAGGTCATAATTTCATGGCATCTGTGAAGGAGGAAACCACATGGGAAAAGTGATAAGCAAGTTATGTCCAAAGAAAATATTTTCACAAATTCTAATGATTTTGATGCTTGTATCTAAACCAAAGTAGATACTTCTAAGATTAATCTATACATCAGTTGGGGTCTCTATAAGCAACAATATGAGGTCCTTAACTTTGCATGAACATGCAACCTTGTAGCTATGTGGGCTAATATAGCCAAAATGTTTGCCTTGGGATAAATTGAGCAATTCGCCACCATACCCCCTACAAATGATGATTACATTTAGTCAGTTCTATGCATAATATGCATAGTATTTTTGCAATGTGTCATGCTTATGAACTCAAGATCATCATTCCTGTGTTTACAAACGGAAAACAAGCAGAGGTCTAGCCCCCCTTAAGGTTCTTGAAAGAAGCAGCCAAGGACGTGAGAGAAGGGAAGAAGTCCATTGGAGCAGCAGCAAGGGATGAAACAAGTTGACTGAATGACACTGAAGAGGTACATTGACAAAAAAGAAAACAGCAGAGGCACAAGGTCTTATCTGATGACATGGAGTCTGAGCTTGATAAACATATCCGGAATTTTGCAGACCAGTTTCATGGGCTTAGTAGCCTCTAATGCGGAGAACTTTCCTACAAATTGGCACATTGAAACAACATCCCTGTCCCAGACAACTGGTCAAGAAATGGAACAACATCCCTGTCCCAGACAACTGGTCAAGAAATGGAACAACATCCCTGTCCCAGACAACTGGTCAAGAAATGGAACAACATCCCTGTCCCAGACAACTGGTCAAGAAATGGAACAACATCCCTGTCCCAGACAACTGGTCAAGAAATGGAACAACATCCCTGTCCCAGACAACTGGTCAAGAAATGGAACAACATCCCTGTCCCAGACAACTGGTCAAGAAATGGAAGGGTAAGTCATATTGAACAGAGAGATCTATATCTGAATGTAGGAATACATTCAAGATATACACAGTGTACAAAACATTAGGAACACCTTCCTAATATTGAGTTGCACCCCTCCCTTTTGCCCTCAAAACAGACTCGATTTGTCAGGGCATGGACTCTACAAGGTGTCGAAAGCATTCCACAGGGATGCTGGCCCATGTTGGCTCCAATGCTTCCCACAGCGTTGTCAAGTTTGCTGGATGTCCTTTGGGTGGTGGACCATTCTTGATACACATGGGAAATTGTTGAGCGTGAAAAACCCAACAGCGTTGCAGTTCTTGACACACTCAAACCAGTGCACCTGGCACCTTCGACCAAACCCTGTTCAAGAGCATTTTAAACTTTTGTCTTGCCCATTCACCCTCTGAATAGTACTAATACACAATCCAGGTCTCAATTGTCTCAAGGCTTAAAAATCATCTACAAATCCTCCCCTTCATCTACAATGATTGAAAGTGTATTTAACAGGTGACATCAGTAAGGGATCAGAGTTTTCACCTGGACAGTCTGTCATGGAAAGAGCAGTTGTTCCTAATATTTTGTACACTATAATAAATTGAATATATCAAAGGGGGCTGCGGAGGGGAGGACGGCTCATAATAATGGCCGGAACAGAGCAAATGGAATGGCATCACACACCTGGAAACAATGTTCGTTACCATTCCACTGATTCCGCTCCAGTCATTACCACGAGCCCGTTCTCCCCAATTAAGGTGCCACCAACCTCCAGTAAAATATACCACACCCCCATTCCATGAAATCAACTTTGACCTACCAGTTCCCATCACCCACTTACCCCAAGCTATGTTTTCAAAACTGTAATGTTTACATGAATTCTGATTATTTCCAGGGATACACAATATCCTGAAATATATGTAGATATCTTTGTTAGAAAGAAAACTATATTTGCCTTGACGTAGTGACGCTAAATATAAAAAATGACTTAACTTACCCCACTCTCCCCTATGAAGGGTTGGATGGTGCTTGTTGTGGATTTGAAAACCTCTGCATGGGCCACGTACATCGTTTTGGATAAAAATGTTAGTTAAATGACTAGATAGGGAAGAAGGCCATATAGCTTTGATGAGAACAGAGGTATACCTTCTTTTATCCCACCAGACAGCCTCGTATCCTCGGGTCTGCAGAGCGGCCATAATGACATTCACATCATAGTTCCCATTTCCAAGCATGCTCTTCTTGTGGGGGGTTACCAGAGTGCCAGGAGAGAGTCTGTGGAGAGGGACAAGAGAGCGATGAGGACAGAAGAAGCAAGAGAGAAAAAGGTTGAGAAAGGTAGAGAGGGATGCAGAAGGTAGAAAGAGATGCAGGGGGGGAGAAAATGAGAGGGGGTGAAAGAGGAAAGGAATTTGAGAAATAGAGAATGGAGGAGAGAAATATCTCCCCTAGAGAACACAACTTTAACCCCCCACCTCTGGTAGATGTCCTGGAGAGTATCCCTGCTGAAAGCTGCCCCATCCTGGAAGACGTTATTGAGCGCGTGCAGAGCACACAGCTCCCGCCGCTGCTTCTCGTGGTAGATGGGCGGTGGAGGCGTGGCCAGAGGGGTCGAGGGAGCATGCTCTCCCAGGCCTGACCCCCCCCCCCCCACCCCTCTTCCCATCCCTCCCCGCGCCACCACCCCCACCCCTTTCTGCTTGCTCAGCTTCCATGGCATACAGCCCAGGTCCTGCAGCCCCCCTCTCGCCCTCCCCTTCCCGGAACATGGAGCACTCCCCATCACCCTGTCACTACGCCGACACGACTACCATTGTCATGGCAACCTTTCAGTTGCTGTAGGAGCGAGCGTGTGACAAGGGGGAGGTGGGTCTACTGGGTGACACTGAGGGGGGCCAGGTCACTTCAGCTACACCTGCTGTTTCAAAAGCAACGATTGGAAGAGAAAAATAAAAAAAACTGCTGGCAAACAGTGTTCAAGTTGAGTGAGGAGCCCCGAATTGAATTATGTGAACAAAAAGTTGGGTGTGTAGACATTGATATTCCAGTTGCTTCAGTATAAAAATAGAAATAACCACAAGGATCATCTATGGAAAAATGAGCAAGAGAAGCAAGAGTATGCGTCTCTTTTTTCAACTTCCTCCATTCTGATGTGTGTCATCTTAACTTTTTGAGTACCTCAAGTGTTAGGAGAGCTTAGGAGTTCTTTCCATTTCTAGAGAGCCCAGAGGACCACGGCTCCACCACTGAGAGTTTGCTCCAGTGGAAAAGTGAGGGACCTGATACAGGAGGCTCTGTGACTAGTAGACAGACCGACGACTCCTTAAGAAAACAGCTGAGGGAGAAGAGGCAGAAACCCATGTTGAGGTTTTCACCTAAATCAATGTCATGCTGAAATAACAATTTAGGGATAACAAGGTGTTTTTCTAAAGCGTCTTTTCAGCAGTGGTGAACAGGAAGAAACACAAGACAAGAGTAAACATTTATACTAACAGCTGACTCGATGAGAGCGGCATGCTTGTGGCATCATAGTAAACTGATATAACTAGACAGCAGGCGTAAGAGTGTCTTGGTATTATTTAGTATTCTGTAAAACAAGTGATATTTACAGATTAGCAAAATATGTGAAATCTACCTGATATTCAAATCCATCGCTCTAGCTAAAATCTAGTGGAACAGGACGGCAGCTGCAAAGACTAGATTTTTTTTCTATGGCTGGCTGTACGTGCCATTTGTTTGATAGCGTAAACATGGATGCGAAACCCTTCATATTTAGTATATTTATCTGTTGCCACTTACCTTTCGCTTCATGCGATACTGTAGTATGGTTGTCATAATCCTGGTTAAATTAATTGTTTCGCCTCTTTTCCTGGGGTTGTTTAGTCCTTTGTCTTTAGCACCTTTTCCTTGTAGCGCCGTATCTCTATATGAGCATGCGCAAACCGTCAATTGCTTGTCATAGTTCGCAGATAGCCTGCGTCAGCCCTGTAGTCCCTCCACTCCCTCGAGACTAAAAAACTAAATCTAGGGTTTAGTTATCTAAAAATGGGCTGAGACCAAACATTTATCTTATGCAAAAACATCCGCAAATTGAATGAAAGTAAATAAGGGCTCTTTTGACTTGCAGTTACACTAGCAGGAAATACAGTCCGAGTCACTGCACTTATTTGGAAGCAACTTTAATACTTTAAAGAAAAAAAAAGGGAAACCATGGGAGGAATGTAGTAGACAGACAAGAGTGTGCAAGAAAACAAGTAGTGTACATTAAGGCAAATTGACATGGATTAAATATTGTTCAATAACAGCAGTACTGTAAGAACATGATATTGTTGTTACAAAACAAATTGACCCAACAAGCCCATGCTCAGACTGACATATTTAACAATAATCCATGCAGAGACAGTGACATCCTGAGGATCAATTCCCCAAAGACAAGAACAAACCCAGAATGACAAAAATAAGTCAACAAAATGCACCTAAACCCAAAATGAAGTTTTACTTTTCAACTCTCAATACTCCTGTCCCAGTTTCCGTGCCAACACAGAGGCCATGTCCATCAGCAGTTCCTCCCTGACTTGGTCCTCCCTTTTCTGCAGCTCGTGGGTGTAGTGTCCCCTCAGTGCCCTCATCTCTGCCAGCCTCTCCAGCAGCCCCCTCGCCAGCTCTCTCCTCTCCTCCACCGGCTTGTCTGGGTTGTTGTCCACAAGCTCAGCCCTCTGACCACACAGATACAGAGCAGTTCTGAGGCCTCCAGCATCATCCTCCAGTAGCTGGGCTAGCGTGGAGCCCGGACCCAAACCGTCTGCATGGGTGAGGACAATGAGGATGTGGCCTGTGGCACTCTCTCCGACCAGCTCCAGGAGGGCCCTGGTGGCACTAGCAGCATCCTGGTCCACCCCATCTCCAGATCCAGGGGTCTGGAGCACCAGCAGGAAGGCATGCGGGCCTGGGCTGGCCAGCTGCAGGCTGCGGAGGGTCTCCAAGGCTCTCTTACTGTCACCCAGAGATGGACCCAGGAGGTCTGGGGTGTCTATTATGATCAGCTCTCTCCTGTCCACCACCACCCTCCGCTTAGTACACTCCATCACAGCCCCCAGGGACCCCCCAACCTGAGGGAGCCTGCAGCCAACCAGGGCGTCTGCAAGGGAGGTCCGACCTCCACCGGGAGGCCCCATAAGGATGAGCCTCAGCCCAGGCTCTATGGAGATAGGGCTGGGAAAGGGCTCTGTGCCTGGGGGACTGTCACTAGAAGCCCCTGAAATAAATAGACATGAGTGGAACAGTTCATTCAATGAATGGAGAGGGTTTTGTGTGATGATTTCATCAAGTGCTAGTTCTATTATTAAGGAAAACAACCCACAAGACTAAAGGACAGTTGATAGTATATTTTTTGTGCAGGAATACAGACGCAGCAAGGAACATAATAGAAATGTCTAATTTCCTCTTTCAGTTTGCTGACAGATTCCACACAATGCTTCACATTTGATAGTGAACCTGAGGGGAACAGTATGGGAAACTAAATTACACATACAGTACCAGTCAAAAGTTGACACCTACTCAGTGAAGGGTTCTTTATTTTTACTATTTTCTACATTGTAAAATAGTGAAGACATCAAAACTATGGAATAATGTAGTAACCAAAAAAAGTAAAACCAAAAAAATATTTTAGATTCTTCAAAGTAGCCACCCTTTGCCTCAATGACAGCTTTGCACACTCTTGGCATTCTCTCAACCAGCTTCATGAGGTAGTCACCTGGAATACATTTCAATTAACAGGTGTGAATTCTTAATTTGTGGGATTTCTTTCCTTCTTAATGCGTTTAAGCCAATCAGTTGTGTTGTGACATGGTAGGGGTGGTATACAGAAGATAGCCCTATTTGGTAAAAGACCAAGTCCATATTATGGTAAGAACAGTAGTTCAACTAAGCAAAGAGAAGTGACAGTCCATCATTACTTTAAAACATGAAGGTCAGTCAATGCAGAACATAAAGAACGTTTGCAAAAACCTATCAAGACCTATGATGAAACTGGCTCTCATGTGGACCGCCACAGGAAAGGAAGACCCAGAGTTAACGCTGCTGCAGAGGATAAGTTCATTAGAGTTACCAGACTCAGATTGCAGGCCAAATTAATGCTTCAGAGTTCAAATACCAGGCAACATCTCAACATCAACTGTTCAGCGGAGACGGCGTGAATCAGGCCTTCATGGTCGAATTGCTGCAAAGAAACCACTACTAAAGGACACCCATAAGAAGAGACTTGCCTGGGCCAAGAAACATGAGTAATGGATATTAGACCGGTGGAAATCTGTATTTTGGTCTGATGAGTCGACATTTTTGGTTCCAACTGCCATGTCTTTCTGAAACACAGTAGGTGAACGGATGATCTCCCCATGTGTGGTTCCCGCTGTGAAGCATGGAGGCGGTGTGATGGTGCTTTGCTGGTGACACCGTCAGTGATTTATTTAGAATTCAAGGCACACTTAACCAGCATGGCGACCACAGCGATACACCATCCCACCTGGTTTGCGCTTAGTGGGACTATCATTTGTTTTTCAACAGGACAATGACCTAACACACATTCAGGCTGTGTAAGGGATATTTAACCAAGGAGGGAGTGATGGACTGCTGCATCAGATGACTTTGCCTCCACAATTACCCAACCGTAACCCAATTGAGATGGTTTGGGATGAGTTGGACCGCAGAGCAGCCAACAAGTGCTCAGCATATGTGGGAACTCCTTCAAGGCTGTTGGAAAAGCATTCCAGGTGAAGCAGGTTGAGAGAATGCCAAGCATTTGCAAAGCTGTCAAGGCAAAGGGTGGCTACTTTGAAGAATCTAAAATATTTAGATTTGTTTAACACTTTTGTTTACTACATGATTCCATAGTTTTGATGTCTTCACTACTACCCCAATGTAGAAAATGGTAAAAATAAAATAAAAACATTTGAATGAGTAGTTGTCCAAACTTTTGACTGGTACTGTATAAAGGAACAGAACGTGCAATTAACTAGAAAAGGGAGAAACTTACCAGAGTTGTTTTGAATGATAACAGTGAACCCGCTGAGTTTTGAGAATGAAGCTGATAGACGAACAAAACCATATCAATACATGATCAACACTTTTAGAGTTATGAATCAAAGACATTATCATTTATAGGGTGGGTGGGTATTAACAATCTCTTACCAACTATAAACCTCCAAATACGCGACAGCCACTTCAGTAAGTACTGTAAGCCTGACACACAAAGACAGAATTAACAAATCATTCACCACCACATCATACATTACTCTATAATGACCTAAAACCTGTGATGGCAATCAATTAATCTACTGCACATTTACATTCAGATGAGTTTAGTAAACATGTCAATTAATATTTTCCTGCGTGTGGGTTTTGATAAAGTGAAGAATTGTGACAGTACGTACTACGAAGAGTTCCCATCAGGTGGCTCACCCAACCCCACAGTGAGGACAGACCTAAAACAGAGGGAATAATATTTTGTTTAAAATAGTATTTAATTAAGAAGACATTTCATTTAATCTGTTGTTCAGATGAAGATACTCAAATATTGATGCCTGATGAATGAGATATGCAGGCTGAATAATGCAATAGGGTTCAAGGTTCAACCTCCAGGCATGATGACTCACCAGTGAGTGTGCAGAAGAGATGGATGGGCCATCTTATCAGAGCTGGGAGGGCTGTAGCGGACCAAAGAGATAAATAAACTCACTCAGTATCAAACAAAACTCTATTTACAGTGGCATAACAAATTGATTATAAAGCAATCAGATACACAACACCTGCTGATGTTAAAACCATACAGTCAGTCCCCAGATGGGAGAGAGGATCATCTTACAGATAAAACAACATGATGTACATCAAAAAAGCATTTGCTGAAATAGTACTGTTGTGGTTTAAGACTGCTGACCCTGTGAGAATCTGTAGAAGAGATAGCCCACCACAGTGAGAGCTCCTGTCAAAACACTGTTGAAGTCCAACCACAGACCTGCAAGAAAAGATTAGTGAAGCATGAGACTGATCAATGCTCTTTACTTGTCAGGAGTTTAACCTTTAACCCCAATAAATTTTGAAACGGGGTATTTTTGGTTCTACATTTATAAACTGTGGGCTTATCAGCTTGGTATACTTTTGTGTTTTGTATTGATTTTCTAGTCTAAATGCGTTATTGTCTATATTTGTAATATGTAGCCTACATTTCGGACTCAACTGTCTCCACAAAGATTGAAACAGAAAAAAAACTACGGTCGGCATGTTACACAGACGGAGCAAATGTCGGTATGATACATGTTACTTTTACATCTCGGACGGATAGGCTAACAGTTAAATTTATCGGATGTGAATATCCTTCTTACCAGTGCTACCATCTCCACAGTAGGTTGCGGTACAATCGCTGTCTGGTTTGCAGTCGCACTGGTCCATATTAACAGGTAAGCCCGGTCCGTATGCTACTGGCCAAAACCAAAGCGCCATCTCTCGTTACGTGGAAATACTTTGAGGAGTCGTCGGAACAAAAGTGTTCTTTATTGTAACTGAATGAGCGATATAATGCAGTATGTGTGGCACTGAGACACGCCTTTTTTCTAATCATACAAGTAAGACGGGAAATAAAGGTAACCGCCAAAATAAAGGAAACACTTGAGTAAATGAGGGTATATAAATTATATTAAAAGCAGGTGCTTCCACACAGGTGTGGTTCATGAGTTACTTAAGCAATTATCATCCCATCATGCTTAGGGTCATGCAGAAAAATGCCCATTATTTTAGCTACCATGGCAAGAAGAGACCTCAGTAGCTAGGTTTCCATCCAATTGTCGACAAATTGAATGCAAATATTCTAACAAATATATGCGCATTTTCCCACCAAACTGACTTGTGGCTAAAAATCAGTCAGTGATGACATTGCACACATTTACTTTTTTGCGTACATTTGAATGTACTCTGGTCTTTGCATGTGCAATCTAGCCAGCAACTTGCAGATACAGTGAGGGTTGGCTATAGTCTACACATGTTGATATTATTATGGATAAGAGTGAGAATATTTGTATTTGTCAAACGGCAGCCAAGCATCAAACATGTCACCAGAATAAGACCCTCGATATGCATTGGGAAGAGGCATCAAGCTAATCACCATGCACATTCACCACCCTCTGTAGTTTATCATATTTTATTTCATCTGTAGCTTAATAAACTGCATGCTTTCCCGAGTCATAGTGGGAGGACCACACAACATATCCTGTGACTCAAAGTTTACTTCAATATGATGGTTCTTACACTCACTGAACTAATATATAACTGCCACATGGAAAGTGTTGGTCCGATGTTTCATGAGCTGAAATAAAAAAATCCTAGTAATGTTCTATACTCACAAAAAGTTTCTCAAATGGTATGCACAAATGTGTTTAAGTTCCTGGTAGTGAGCATTTCTGCTATGCTAAGATTATAGATCCACCTGACAGATGTGGCATATCAAGAAGTTGATTAAATAGCATGATCATTACACAGGGGCACCTTGTGCTGGGGACAATAAAATACCACTAACATGTGCAGTTTTATCACACAACACAATGGCACAGATGTCTCAAGTTAAGGGGGCATGCTTACTGCAGGAATGTCCACCAGAGCTGTTTCCATAGAATTTTATGTTAATTTCTCTACCATAAGCTGCCTCCAACATCATTTTTGCAAATTTGGCAGTAAGTCCAACCAGCCTCACAACCACAGACCACATGTAACCACATCAGCCCAGGACCTCCACACCCGGGTTCTTCACCTGCGGGATCATTTTAGACCAGCCCATCTAGACAGCTGATGAAACAGAGGAGTATTTCTGGTCTGTAATAAAGTCCTTTTGTGGGGAAAAACCCATTCTGATTGGCTGGCCCAGGCCCACCCATGGCTGTGCCCCTGCCCAGCCATGTGAAATCCATAGATTAGTGCCTAATGAATTTATTTACTAATGCATTTTATTGACTTCATTATATGAACTGTAACTCAGTAAAATTGTTAATTGTTGCATTTACATTTTTTGTTCAGTATAATTCTTTAAAAGAAAAAAATTCAGTACATGGGACTTTAACCCATCACGCACAGGCTTTTATCTGCAACAAGTCAATTTGATGGAAAATGCACATTGTTTTTATGCAGATCTTTAGAATATTCACATGAAAATCTGTTGCCAATTGGATGGAAACCTAGCTAGTGACTTTGAAAGAGGGGTCTCAAAGGTACATAGGGGGTTTAAAGGGTGTATGCGTGTCAACCTTATGAAACACTTATGGAAGATTCTGGAGTGGAGCCTGAAACAGCGACCACCATCAACAAAACACCAAATTATATAATTTGTCATCGAGTCACATCCCCCCAAAAGTGTTCCAGACACTTGTACAATCTGAGTAGAAAGAGGAGGAAGGGAAGCGCTACTAAGGTACACTACAGTATATTTTGGTAGATAGAAGGTGCTCTTTGGTAAAAGGTGTAAATTGGTCATCAAAAAGAAAGGAGGACCAAGGCACTCTTCATATAATTAATTAAAATGCCTTTATTAGTACGGCATGTTCAATAGAAACAAAGTTGTTTAAAAAACGGCGCGTTTCGGCTGCATGGCCTTCGTCAGGGAGTACAGAAAAAGGAGAATACAATGTCCTCTTTTGAAAGGCTTTTCCAATTAGCCCTAATTAGAAGAGGGAGTGGTTACCAAATTGGACACACCTAGTAAGCAATAATATACACATGAAAAGGTGAAATACTGTAGCTATGTTATCATGAGCATACAACTCCAAGCTAGAAGCATCAGAACACCCAGAGAGGCAGTTCCAACCCTAACCATGACTGGGAGAAGTGTCCAGAACAAGAAAGCAATATATTCCACAGTACACTAGACCACAGCAAAACATGAACAACAGTCCAAACATAGCTGAGGGCAATTGAGCAAAATGTCCACTAGATGACAGCAAATGGACCCATCACGACCCTACAGGAAGGGTGAGAAATCCATATCTTCATTTAAACCAGGGTACTTAGTGGCCTGTAGTTTGTAAATCCAAAAACTTTCCCTTTGGTTTAACTGTTTAAGACGGTCCCCTTTTCTAATAGAGGCCGGAACATGATCAATACCCATAGCTTGTAGGGAGGCAGGGTTGCCATGGTGTAAGGACTTGTAGTGCCTTGCCATGGGGTAGTCTTCATTGCCTACCCGTATGGCGTACTTGTGTTCCGCCAAGCGATCTTGAAGGCGTCTCTTTGTCCGTCCAATGTAGAACACCTTGCACTGTGGACATTCTAATCTATAGATGACATGAGTGGTTTTGCAGTTAATAAAATGCTTGAGGTAATACTCCATTTTAGAAGCTGTGTCAACAAAATACTTTTTCTGTGCAATATTACTGCAATGGTTGCACTGGTTACATTTAAAAGAGCCCTTGGGTTTGTGGTCAAGCCAAGTTTTTTGAGAGTCACCCGGAAGATAACTGTGGACTAATTTGTCATTTAGGGTAGGACATCTCTTAAAGCTTATGACTGGTGGTTCAGGAAAGACTTGGCGTAGTAGCGTATCACTTTGGATGATTCCCCAATTATTTTTAATGATTCTTTTAATGTTCTCTGCTTCAGTGCTGTATTTTGTAACAAAATACACTCTCTCTGATGTATCACGAGGCACTCCTCTTCGTAACAAGTTCTCTCTGTCAAGTAATCCAGCCCTTATACCTGCATCTTTCAGGACCTGAACGCTGTAGTCCCGATCCAAAAAGCGATTCTCCAATTCAGTAGATTTGACACTGTAGTCTGTTTCCTGATCGCAAATTCTGCGGACTCTTTGGAATTGGCCATATGGAATATTCTCTTTTAGCCTTTTGGGGTGAAAGCTGTCTGCCCTCAGAATGGTATTCCCATCTGTAGGCTTCCTAAAGATTGATGTGTGCAAACAACCTTTGTCATTTTTACTAATGTCGAGGTCCAAAAAATGAATGTTATCCTTGCTGTATTCCATAGTTAGTTTGATGTTAGGGTTAATGCCGTTAAG
The DNA here is from genome assembly GCF_029448725.1 of Salvelinus fontinalis. Lineage (NCBI taxonomy): Eukaryota > Metazoa > Chordata > Actinopteri > Salmoniformes > Salmonidae > Salvelinus > Salvelinus fontinalis. Next base: position 79,265,216 of record NC_074665.1, read on the forward strand.
GTATTGGTGGAAGGAAATAAGTTCATCTTCTGAGCCGGGCCAAAACAGGCAAACATCATCAATATAGCGTCCCCACCATATAATCCGGTCAAAGAAATGGTTATTAGAAGGATCCAAAATGAAGTAATTTTCCCATTTACCCAAGTACAAACCAGCGTAGGAAGGGCTGTAGCAAGCTCCCATGGCACATCCTTTGACCTGTTTAAAAATACAGTCCTGGAAGATAAAGATGTTATGATTAAGTGTCCATTCAGTCAGTGATACAATGAATTCTGTAGGAGGCATCTCAGTTTAGGGCCGGGTACTCAAGAAATGGTGCATCGCTGCCAAACCTTGTTGATGCTCAATGGTGGTGTATAGAGACTCCACATCCATGGTGACTAAAAAGGAAGCTGTACCTATATTCTTCAATTCCTTAATTTTGTTCAACACATCTGTGGTATCTTGAAGATAGGCTGGAAGTGACATCAGAAAAGTCTTAATAAAGTAATCAATGTACTTAGAGATGGGTTCTGTCAGACTTTCATTACCACTAATGACTGGTCTGCCTGGGGGGTTTTCAAGATTTTTGTGGATTTTTGGAAGAAGGTAAAAAGAAGCCATTGACTGCCATTGAAAAGAAATTTGAACTCATTGTCTGAAATGTAACCATTTTCCTTAGCTTCTGTGAGGATCCCTTTCAATTCAGTTTTTAGGTCCTCTGTAGGGTTGAAGGTAAGAGATTGGTAGAATTCGTATTGTCTAATTGACGGTAGGCTTCTGTCACATATTTGTCTTTACACCACACTACTGTAGCACCACCTTTGTCTGCTTTTTTTAATTACAATCCGTTCATTTTTGGACAATGATTCAACTGCATCCCTCTCCGTCTTAGAAAGATTACATCGTGTTTTGTTGGAATCAATTTTACCCTTAAACAGATTCTCCACATCAAAATTAACTTTCTTGGCAAATGTATTTAGTGTGGCATTCTGGACTATGGGACAAAAAGTGGACTTGGGCTTAAAAGGTGTTTTTGAGGGAACAGAAACTGCCTGACTTGAGACACTGGCGTCTGTAGTTGGAGAGATGTTTTGCTTGTACCAGGCCTTCAGATGTCCTACCCTAAATGACAAATTAGTCCACAGTTATCTTCCGGGTGACTCTCAAAAAACTTGGCTTGACCACAAACCGAAGGGCTCTTTTAAATGTAACCAGTGCAACCATTGCAGTAATATTGCACAGAAAAAGTATTTTGTTGACACAGCTTCTAAAATGGAGTATTACCTCAAGCATTTTATTAACTGCAAAACCACTCATGTCATCTATAGATTAGAATGTCCACAGTGCAAGGTGTTCTACATTGGACGGACAAAGAGACGCCTTCAAGATCGCTTGGCGGAACACAAGTACGCCATACGGGTAGGCAATGAAGACTACCCCATGGCAAGGCACTACAAGTCCTTACACCATGGCAACCCTGCCTCCCTACAAGCTATGGGTATTGATCATGTTCCGGCCTCTATTAGAAAAGGGGACCGTCTTAAACAGTTAAACCAAAGGGAAAGTTTTTGGATTTACAAACTACAGGCCACTAAGTACCCTGGTTTAAATGAAGATATGGATTTCTCACCCTTCCTGTAGGGTCGTGATGGGTCCATTTGCTGTCATCTAGTGGGCATTTTGCTCAATTGCCCTCAGCTATGTTTGGACTGTTGTTCATGTTTTGCTGTGGTCTAGTGTACTGTGGAATATATTGCTTTCTTGTTCTGGACACTTCTCCCAGTCATGGTTAGGGTTGGAACTGCCTCTCTGGGTGTTCTGATGCTTCTAGCTTGGAGTTGTATGCTCATGATAACATAGCTACAGTATTTCACCTTTTCATGTGTATATTATTGCTTACTAGGTGTGTCCAATTTGGTAACCACTCCCTCTTCTAATTAGGGCTAATTGGAAAAGCCTTTCAAAAGAGGACATTGTATTCTCCTTTTTCTGTACTCCCTGACGAAGGCCATGCAGCCGAAACGCGCCGTTTTTTAAACAACTTTGTTTCTATTGAACATGCCATACTAATAAAGGCATTTTAATTAATTATATGAAGAGTGCCTTGGTCCTCCTTTCTTTTTGATGACTTGTACAATCTATTCCAAGGCGCACTGAAGCTGTTCTGGCAGCCCGTGATGTCCCATCGCCCTATTAAGACACTACGTTGATGTTTTCTTTATTTTGGTAGTTACCTTTATGTTCAAAAACAACAATTACAGACAATTATATAAATTGTTCCTTTTCATTTTTTATTAAAGTTTAAAACATGTAAAGAAACAAATATTATTCTAGCAACACCAATGAGAAACTTTCCATTTTAAGTACAGTGATATCTCAGACTAGAAACCTTAAAATGGAAGCCTAAAGATAGACCAATAATCCTGCCATCTGGTGCCTCTGACCAGAATATCGACAGCGTAGATGTCAACATATTTTGACATGTACGCCTCATTTGTTGAGCTGTGCAGTCAGGGCGTCTATTAGCTCCTGTTTCTTGGTCCCTGTGACCTTCACCCCAAACTGCTTACAGGCGTCCTTCAGCACAGGCACCGTCAGCTTACCCAGGGTGCCTTTCTGTACGTGACCCCTCAGCTCGTCCTCAGACATCTCCACCTTGGGCTTCTTTTCTGTGCCGCCTGCCGCCTCAGCTGAACACACACAGGGCCAGGATGTTACAACAACCAGTATTTCAACAGTGAGACTGCCAACTACTACTCTGTTCTTTCTTACCACATGGGCCAGAACCAAATCTCTCCTAAAGGACACAAAGCAAGTAAACCATACACCACAATATAGATCATACAGAACTCACCTGGTTTGCGTTTGGGTGCAGTCTTGCCCTCTGGGTTGTAGTCAGCAGGGTACACCAGATCTCTGAACTCTTGAGCCAGGGAACCAAGACGCTGGTCCATCATATTCACATTGGGCACTGAGAGAGGGAGAGAGAGAAAGATAGATAAGGAGATTGAACAGAAAGAATGGACGAGAGAAAGCGAGCTTGAGCACTGCTAAAAAAAAAGCATGTGGGCCAATCAGAAGCATATGATGTGTGTATTCATCTTACTGGTGTGATCATCTATGTGCTCTGGGGCCATGAGATCTAAAGCCAAGGCTTCCAGGTTCCTGTAGTGCTGCTGGAGGACTGGGTTCTCAAACGCATCACTCCTGGAACACAGGAAGAGCAACACAGACAACACAGGAATGGGAATCTCAAGACTCATTCAGGTCATATTCTAGGACGTTTATAATAGTGTTCCCCTTGTTTTCTGCTATTCTTTCACTGTTATGTTTTATGCTTTAACTCTTTTCAAAATGTGAATCCTGGTATGAAATAATGTTTAGTATTCACTGTAATAAAAGGGCCGTACCTGTATTTGAAACGCAGCTTGTGTACCATCTCCTTCATCTTGTCCACCTGAGGCTCGGAGGCCGTGGGGAGCTGAGGAGCGTCCAGGGTACGGATGTCATCCGCGTAGGGCAGGAAGATGCCATGGAAGCCTGAGACAAACACACACACATACACACACGTCAATACAATTAGTCTGAACGTTTAAAAGTATTTTAATTGTGTGGTATTTGTGCAAGACCACGGCTGCAGTGGGACCCAATGACTGTACCTGGAGCCGCAATCTGGGCTTGGCCATCATCCACCTCCTCTCTTTGGGGCACCAGCGCTAAGAAGCGTGGGGGAGAATTACGAATCCGTGTATATTTACACAGAGCGAATACGTTCCTCACACTACACCTGCGCAGCAACGCTGTGAACACACAGGCACTCCCTGGGATGGAAAAACAGGACATAATGAGAAAGGGGTTAAAGTTGGAACTCAAAATGGAACTTGGAGAACGAACATGGGCTGACGTTTCCCCGATTACATTTTGACTTGTAGTTATGTTTTCAACTGTCACCGTTTCTCTTCCCATCATAGTGACAGGTTCACACACACCTGTGACCGCCTCCTCCTCTGGGTAGATGAAGACAGCAGATCTGAGGTGGTGGTGCAGTTTGAGACGCTCCATGGGCTTGAACCCAATCAGCTCCAGACCCGGGTCAAAAAACTTCTTTATCACATCCACCTCGTCTTTCTCCATCACTATCTGCCTGCCTGCATACACCTATACAGACAACACACATCACATCTAGACTGAAATTAACCGGACAGAATGAGAAATATGAAATCATACTTTTTTTTTTTTTATACCCATTTTTCGTGATATCCAAATTGGTAGTTACAGTCCCATCCCATCGCTGCAACTCCCGTACGGACTCGGAAGAGGCAAAGGTCGAGAGCCGTGCATCCTCCGAAACAACCCAGCCAAGCCGCACTGCTTCTTGAGACAATGCCTTCTTAACCCTGAAGCCAGCTGCAAATGTGTCAGAGGAAACACTGTACACCTGGCTACCGTGTCAGCGTGTCCGGCCCGCCAAAGGAGCGCTATGGAACAGGAACATCCCTGCCGGCCAAATCCTTCCCTAACCCAGACGACACTGAGCCAATTGTGCACCGCCCCATGGGTCTCCCGGTTTCTGTGCCGGCTGTGACAGAGCCTGGACTCAAACCAGGATCTCAAGTGGCACAGCTAGCACTGCGATGCAGTGCCTTAGACCACTGCGCCACTCGGGAGGCCCATACTTTCTTTGATACACTTTAAATATATATTTATTTGGTTTTATTTGCGATTCCCACTTAGTTACCTGAACCCTCTTGGTGTCGCTGGGGAGCAGCAGACTGCCCGTCTGTGTGTGGTAGAGGCGTGTCTTGGTGCGGACTGGCTCGTTGTTGTCTCTGTAGAGCTTGATGGCGTTAGGCTTCTTGGCCTGTAGGGCCGTGATGTACACACCCACTGCAACGTTCATCCCTTCCCCCAGACACAGATTCAACCTGAGACACAGAGGACAAGAGAGGAGCCATCAGCAACCAGGGCCCTATTCAGTTTTATTAAACATTTGTAACATCTAAACATGTCCTATAAGAACACAGGGCCACGCCTATACAATGATGAGGAAAACAGTGCTGGGCTGTGCTCTGTACCTTGCGACCGATCTCTTCTTCATCTCCTTGGCTCTGACCCTCTTCTGGAGGTCCTCCAATTTCCCACAAGGATCCATCTGCAGGCCCAGCTCAGCCTCGTCCTCGGGGGGGCTCACCACGTCGCAGAAGAAGAGCGAGACGTCGAACCCACCTGGCTTCATCAGATGCATCAGGTCTATCACCACACCTGTGAGAGAGAGAGAGTTCACTGATCCAACATTGTTTGTGATAAACTAAACATTTGCAAGACCAAGATGTATTTCCGGCCCCTTTCAAACCCCTTCACCTTCAACCCTGTTACATCAAGGAGGCCAACTGCCATAGAGATACAACTATGTATGTTCTCTCTCTTTGACAACTGCCTTCCCCCAGACCCACCAGTCTCTTTGAGGTCGCTAGCCTTGGTGCGGGCCTGGCGGTTGCGCTCGCTGTCTCCCCCATGTGGTGTGTCACGGCAGGTGAAGATCATGAGGCGTTTGTGGGAGAGCCGAAGCTTGATGTCACTGTAGAGGTTGGAGCAGCACCACAGCGCCTCACCCAGGTTAGTATTCCCACTGCCCATGGTCTCTCCTGCCACCTGGGCACCCTTCTCCCCACGCAGCCCGTCCACATCCTGCACCCGACGGGCACCTAGAGGAGAGAGAGATGGGAGGAGATAAAAGAAAAGGATAGACAGAGAGATAGGTGAGGAGGAAGAGTAAAGATAAGCAGATTGGAGATACACAGAGAGAATAATAACAAATGTTCAAATGGGTTCCAGAAGAATCCAAGACTCTTTCAGAACACACACTGAAACAGCAGGCCAGGGGGACATACCAGGTGAGTCCAGGTCATGGTAGATATAGACATGCTTGAAACTGTTCCTGGGGTTCTTGCTCTGTTCCGTCCCATAGAACACTAGAGCCACCAGGTCCTTGTCACTGCTGATTATTTTACTGGTGTAGACGCTGCGGACACACTAGGGAGGGAGAGTAGCACAATACAATAAAACACTGTCAAAGGGCTAAGTAGGACCACAGAGATAAAGAGAGGAGTGGGAAAGGGCCATCAGTCATGTCACTTTTCATGGTGCTAAGAGTTCAGTAATTTTGATCATGTCTGAGATAAGGAGAGAAAGAGGCAGGGGAGGGAGGGGGTGAAGAAAGGACAGGAAAGGGAAAGCAGAGAGGGAGTTAGAGACAGTGAGAGAGAAAGACTACCTGCATGGTCATGTCAAATGGCGAGGGCTCTTCATCCTCCCCCTTGATGAACATCTCCTTGGAAGCATCCACCAGAAACACCAGGCTGTCACGCCCTGTGCTCTTATAGTCCACTGTGGAAAGGGATTACATTACATTACATATGCTAACCCCCATTCTATTCAGTATTGATCCATTCAATCACCATCAATGTTGGTCTTACCTCCAGACTCATCCCTTTCCTCTCCATCCACATCTTCATCTTCATGGTGGTAGTCGTTCCACTGTGCCATTGAGGCATGCACTAGTCTTGCCCTGAAAATAACAAGGAAACAAACGCATACGTGCACACACACAGTGTGGTTGTTATAAAACTCTGATCAGGTGATACCAGGCAATGTCAGAGGCAATTTAATGTGGCACTCCTGTCACCTTTTGGGTAAGTGGCTAGTTAGTTCTTGAGAACTCAAGGAGGGTATACACACTTCACAGTTGCCCCACCTTGTGGGTTCTTAGCTGATAGTATGGACCACAGCTACTCTACCTCCCCATGTGAACCACAATCCCGAAGCTCTGTTTACTCCCGACACTCTAAACGCAAATACGCCACTTGCGATAAGGTTTTGTAAACCTTTGGAATGTAACTTTTATATAAGCGAGAAATAATATTTAAAATACAAAACACACACTTTTACTGTGCACAGTTTAGCAAAGTTACACCCGGCTGTTTTCACACACTGCCTCAGCTACGATATCTCCATTACACCAATACGTTCCACATTTCCGGTGCTTCTTAAAAATACAGCCGTGTGCAACTTTCAAACTGCATGCGGTAAGTCTTCTGTATTTGATTATTTTCTTCCCCTACTTATATTCAAGTTAAGTTCCAAATGTTTCCAAAACTGTATCCAACACCTGCATTTGCGTTTAGACAGAACATTTGGCGGAGCGTTGGGGAATAGGCTGCAGACAACTTTTTGAATATAATATAATCAGTTTCTAAACGGTGTATGGTTATCTAAGCATCCACTTATCAGCATAAATAAGAATGCACTCTCATTTAAACTATACAGCCGAATGAAAGCATACCTTATGGCCGAGTGTATGATGTTACAAAAGTGATTTCGGTGGAATTAGTTAGCTACAAGCCTTGTTTTGTCTTGATGCAGGTGTCGATATCAGACAGTAGTCTTGTCACATAGTTTAATTGCGTCATCAGTTGCGACGTGAACGCGCATTACTTTTTCTATGGTGAAAATGTTGGTGGGTTCATGTAAAGCCAAATGTGCATAGTGCCATCTACTGTGCGATTGAGGTAGAGACGATTTATGAAACAAATATCGTCAACATATTTGTCATATCAATCGTAAAACTCACTTGCATAAACACAAGATTTCTTAATTTGATTACGGATTCTTGCGTCCATTTCATAATATTTTATCAGACGCTTTCACGATGTAGGTCGTCACAGTCAACTGTTTGAAGCTAGCCACAATAAGGATTGTGGAATTTGCAGTTTCCCTTCAAAATAAGATTCCACCATTGAAACAGGCAAATGAATACAAATAGTGGAATAATACCTATTTGGACTAGATGCCAAACAAGGTTGGATGTTTTTATATACATTCAAAAAAAGACAATAAGTAGTTAATTTGACACAAAAAAGTAAAGAATCAGTTGAAATCGCACTGTGGATGTAATTAGACTTCCGTATTGCAATGGGGGCATACTTATAATAAGCACTATCAAATCAAATCAAACACACAATATGCTGAAACACTTAAAAATAACTTTTTGGCGTCAAATTAACTACTTGTTCTCTTTTGTTGAATTTATATATCAATATACCAAACTTGTTTAGGATGATCTAGTCCAAATATGGTATTATTCCACTATTTGTATCCGTTTGCATGTTGCAATGGGTGACTTTTATTTTAAACGCTACCCAAAATTCCACTATTGTGGCCAATTCTTATTGCTGCTAGCTTCACACAGGTGTCCCAGTCTCACTCTGTCCATTCATTGGCTGTTTTTTAAGCCGTATGAATGGGCATTTTTGACAGATGTATTTTGTTTTGAGTCACAGTGACACAGCAACAGCTGACTAGCATGTTTGTTAAGAGCTTCGTTACGGTCGTGACTCGTGAATTTGTCTCAATTATTAGATATTCGTTGTAATTAAGCTTAGCTACTATATGACTTTTTATTTTGCCCAACATAAGGCATTTCGGACTATTTGTGTTTTTCTATTTGCGGAACCAGAACGAAATATAATAACTTAACTAGTTACGTTAGATAACACTAGTCGGATAACTAGCTAGATAATAATAGCTAGCTAGTTCGTACACATTGAAGACAACACAGCACTCAACCTAATTTTACACCACCAAGCTGAATTATGGATCCAAATAACACATCGTACGCTGTGAAACTGTACGTTTACGATATATCTAAAGGAATGGCTCGCCAGCTGAGCCCCCTCATGCTAGGTAAGTTACTAACGCGTTAGTTAGCTAACTAACGTTAGTTTTGCTTGGAATATACATTGTTTTACCCGCGGATGTAGAGTTTGGATTGATGAGCAGAGGCTGCGGATGCATTTTAGGCCTATGCGCTGAATTTAGAATCAATTTCTGTATCTTAGGTACACCAAGTTCGCTACAAAATGTAAACTTAATGTATAACGTTATCAATTATTCTGTTCTATTCACAGGTAAACAGCTTGATGGAATATGGTGAGTAAATTATGTATTTTTTGAATGATTGAAATCCTTATTTTAGTGAGGACAAAGGTCAAGTTATGTACACCTTTTATATTTTCCCCCAGTGTTTTTAAGTTTGTTAATTGGGAATCCGTCTTTATGTGAAATAAACTTTAGCTTTTTTTCCTCTCACTTAGGCACACTGCTATTGTTGTACATGGAGAGGAGTTTTTCTATGGGGGAGATGGCATCACAAACTGCCCACCTGTAAGACAATGTTTTATTCTATTCCTTCCTGACATAAACTAGACCTGTAAATCTCTTTCTTATTGGTGTACATAAGTCTAAGTTAGTTACCCCAAGCATAGATCTTGTTAGTTGTGATACAAAACGAATCCTGGGGCTGCATATGGGCTATTGGAGGACAACTGAGCAAGCAGGTGGCAGGTAGCCTAGCGGTTAAGTGTGTCGGGCCAGTAACCAACTGGTTCGAATTCCCAAGCCGGCAAGGTGGAAAAATGTGCAGTTCTGCAAGGCAGTTAAACCTCCAACAACACCTGCTCCCTGGTAAATTTAAGCCACCCCTCCGCACCTCTGATTCAGAGGGGTTGGGTTAAATGCATTTGGTCGTACAACTGACTAGGCATCCCCTTTCCTCTTACAAGCTGTTTGTATTTGTGTGTTTTTAGGGCGGAACGTCCCTGGGACAACCCAACTCCATAATAGACCTGGGCACCACAGAGGTGACTGAGGAGATCTTTATGGAGTACCTGTCTTCACTGGGAGAGTCCACGTACAGGTGAGGCTGTGGTACCTGGTCGATCTCAACCTGGTGGATCTCAACTCCACACGTAATGGCAATGTGCAGTCTCTCTCCCTCTCTTTCTCCCTTCTATCTTTACTCTGTTCCTATCTTTGCCTCACATCTTCTTTATCTGTAGGGGGAACCAATACCATCTGTTTGAGTGGAACTGTAACACGTTCAGTAACGAAGTGGCCCAGTTCCTCACTGGCAGCAAGATCCCCGGCCACATCACAGACCTGCCGGCTGAAGTGCTCTCCACGTGAGTTACCCCTCTCTCCCCTCCCCTGTCTCTATAGCAACAAGAACCTGTTGTCAGATATTTAGAGTGTAGTGCGGGAGCATGGCACAGCGATAGTCGAGCACATATTATTCATGAGTGACATGGGTAAGAATTCCACCCCTGACACTTTCATGCTGTCTCTCCTCTACCTGTAACCCTAAATCTACTTTCAATACTGTCTGAATAAAGAGAAAAATATGGAAGGAGGACAAGTCTCCGTTCACATGTAGAATGTAGACCCCACTCTACATGTGAACGGAGACTTGTCTTCCTTCCATATTTTTCTCTTTATTCAGACTATTGAAAGTAGATTTAGGGTTACATATATATCACACACACACACACACACACACACACACACACACACACACACACACACACACACAGTTTAAGTCGGAAGTTTACATACACTTAGGTTGGCTACTTAGGTTGTCATTAAACTCGTTTTTCAACCACTCCACAAATTTCTTGTTAAACTATAGTTTTGGCAAGTCGGTAAGGACATCTACTTTGTGCATGACACGAGTAATTTTTCCAACAATTGTTTACAGAGTTTATTTTACTTATAATTCACTCAATTCCAGTGGGTCAGAAGTTTGCATACACTAAGTTGACTGTGCCTTTAAACAGCTTGGAAAATTCCAGAAAATGGTGTCATGGCTTTAGCTTCTGATAGGCTAATTGACATTATTTGAGTCAATTGGAGGTGTACCTGTGGATGTATTTCAAGGCCTACCTTCAAACTCAGTGCCTCTTTGCTTGACATCACGGGAAAATCAAAAGAAATCAGCCAAGTCCTCAGAAAAAATAATTGTAGACCTCCACAAGTCTGGTTCATCCTTGGGAGCAATTTCTAAATGCCTGAAGGGTACCACGTTCATCTGTACAAACAATAATATGCAAGTATAAACACCATGGGACCACGCAGCTGTCATACTGCTCAGGGAGGAGACGCGTTCTGTCTCCTAGAGATGAATGTACTTTGGTGCGAAAAGTGCAAATCAATCCCAGAACAGCGGCAAAGGACCTTGTGAAGATGCTGGAGGAAATGGGTACAAAAGTATCTATATCCACAGTAAAACGAGTCCTATATCGACATAACCTGAAAGGCCGCTCAGCAAGGAAGAAGCCGCTGCTCCAAAACAGCCATGAAAAAGCCAGACTACGGTTTGCAACTGCACATGGGGACAAAGATTGAACTTTTTGGAGAAATGTTCTCTGGTCTGATGAACAAAAATATAACTATTTGGCCATAATGACCATCGTTATGTTTGGAGGAAAAAGGGGGACGCTTGCAAGCCGAAGAACACCATCCCAACCGTGAAGCACGGGGATGGCAGCATCATGTTGTGGGGGTGCTTTGCTACAGGAGGAACTGGTTCACTTCACAAAATAGATGGCATCATGAGGGAGGAAAATTATGTGGATATATTAAAGCAACATCTCAAGACATCAGTCAGGAAGTTAAAGCTTGGTCGCAAATGGGTCTTCCAAATGGACAATGACCCCAAGCATACTTCCAAAGTTGTGGCAAAATGGCTTAAGGACAACAAAGTCAAGGTATTGGAGTGGCCATCACAAAGCCCTGACCTCAATCCAATTGAAAATTTGTGGGCAGAACTGAAAAAGCGCGTGCGAGCAAGGTTGCCTACAAATCAAATGTATTTATATAGCCCTTCTTACATCAGCTGATATCTCAAAGTGCTGTACAGAAACCCAGCCTAAAACCCCAAACAGCAAGCAATTCAGGTGTAGAAGCACGGTGGCTAGGAAAAACTCCCTAGAAAGGCCAAAACCTAGGAAGAAACCTAGAGAGGAACCAGGCTGAGGGGTGGCCAGTCCTCTTCTGGCTGTGCCGGGTGGAGATTATAACAGAACATGGCCAAGATGTTCAAATGACCAGCATGGTCAAATAATAATAATCACAGTAGTTGTCGAGGGTGCAGCAGGTCAGCACCTCAGGAGTAAACGTCAGTTGGCTTTTCATAGCCGATCATTAAGAGTATCTCTACCGCTCCTGCTCTCTAGAGAGTTGAAAACAGCAGGTCTGGGACAGGTAGCACGTCCGGTGAACAGGTCAGGGTTCCATAGCCGCAGGCAGAACAGTTGAAACTGGAGCAGCAGCACGGCCAGGTGGACTGGGGACAGCAAGGAGTCATCATGCCAGGTAGTCCTGAGGCATGGTCCTAGGGCTCAGGTCCTCCGAGAGATAGGAAGAAGAAAAATAGAGAATTAGCGAGAGCATACTTAAATTCACACAGGACACCGGATAAGACAGGAGAAGTACTCCAGATATAACAAACTGACCCTAGCCCCCCGACACATAAACTACTGCAGCATAAATACTGGAGGCTGAGACAGGAGGGGTCCGGAGACACTGTGGCCCCATCCGATGATACCCCCGGACAGGGCCAAACAGGAAGCATATAACCACACTCACTTTGCCAAAGCACAGCCCCCACACCACTACAGGGATATCTTCAACCACCAACTTACCATCCTGACACACAAAGATCAAATCGGATAGATACAAACCTGACCCAGTTACACCAGCTCTGTCTGGAGGAATGGGCCAAAATTCCCCCAACTTATTGTGAGAAGCTTGTGGAAGGCTACCTGAAACGTTTGACCCAAGTTAAACAATTTAAAGGAAATGCTACCAAATACTAATTGAGTGTATATAAACTTCTGACCCACTTGGTTATGTGATGAAAGAAATAAAAGCTGAAATAAATAATTCTCTCTACTATTATTCTGACATTTCACATTCTTAAAGTAAAGTGGTGATCCTAACTGACCTAAAGCAGGGAATTTTTACTAGGATTAAATGTCAGGAATTGTGAAACTGAGTTTAAATGTATTTGCTAAGGTGTATGTAAACTTTCGACTTTAACTGTATGTATGCGCTATAAATCAGGACAGCTTGTTCAAAGCACAAGTCGCTGTGTATGTAGTTCATCATGTTACTCCCCGTTGATCAGATTCTAATTTGTGGTGTTCCACTCTGTCACCCACAGGCCTTTCGGCCAGGCGCTACGCCCTCTACTGGACTCCATCAATATTGCACCTCAGGGGGGCAACACCTTCAATGGACACTATGGCCAGAGATAGACCAGAGATAGACCAGAGATAGACCAGAGATAGACCAGAGATAGACCAGAGATAGACCAGAGATAGACCAGAGATAGACCAGAGATAGACCAGAGATAGACCAGAGATAGACCAATAACACAGGTGCACAGAGTAATATATTGGGTGGGAGATCTGCAGCTCACCTTTTGTGAGTCCCTTAGGCTGCGTTTACACAGGCAGCCCAATTCTGATATTTTTTTTCACTAATTAGTCTTTTGACCAATCAGATCAGCTCTGAAAAAGATCTGGTGGGAAACGATCTGATGTGATTGGTCAAAAGACCAATTAGTGACAAAAAGATCAGAAATGGACAGCCTGATGTATGTCAGTCAGTGGGCCAGGCAGAAACCTAACCCTACCTGACCTCTTTAATACCTTAACACCAACCCAGCCTGGCACACACCATCCCCAGCCGTAACTTGATTATACCTAATTCTCCCCTTTTCCACTATAAAGTTGGCCTGATCCGTGCCTGTATTTTAGTATGTCCACGGTTATCAAGATGGCCGTAAGTATATAATTAGATGGAGCTTTCTTCTACTCTCCGTAGGATCCCATGATCGGCTGAATGTAAAACTAGAGAGCTGCAAGGTTTTTCTCTAGAAAGTGCAGCTCTTTCCTACACGGGTGGGGGTAGGGTACCTTTTACATACCTTCTATGTTTTACTAAATAAGTATTAAGCTATTTTACTGTTATATTGTTTTGTGTTCTTTTTTAATTACCATGATGTGACTGGGTTGCCACTAGAGGGAGAGAAGGAAAGGAAAAGAGAAACAGCTAAAGTGGTGATAAAATCTAGACAAATTCTGACTTGCACTTGTCTTTGTATTGGGAACTTGCGTATTCACATGTCTTCTACCAACTGTCTTGTCAAGGTTTATCCATCCCTTGAATACATCGTCACACACTCTCAGGGTCATCATGCGTATGATGACCTCAAAGTACTGAATGTGTGATAAAAAAAAAAAATATATATATATATATATATATATATATATATTTTTATAACTAAAGAAACCACAACCGATCGTTTCAAATCGGAACAAATTAGTCATAATGGGCAGAACAAGCAAGGAGGTGGGCTGAGCCAGTTACAAGCTAGCGAGATCCTTTTGGCGCGTTCTAGCATACATTCGCATATGTCTGCTTGGGAACACCTACTCTGTGAAGTGCGCGTTTGCAATAACTCAATTCGCTTTTGCACTCAAACAGTGCCATTTTTAAACAACTTTAGCAAAGGGTAAATTCTAGGAAACTTAGTCCACTCTGTTCATAACAGATTAAAGTTTTGGCAACAGAACTGTATTGAGATTAAATGTTTCATCGATAAGCAGAATCTCGGCCAAAATCCATCTCATTCCATCTCCCGCTGCTGGCCACTGGACTTCCTCCCACTGGAAACGCTAAGCCAGGGGTGTCAAACTCATTCCCTGGAGGGCCTAGTGTGTGCAGGTTTTTGGTTTTTCCTTTCAATAAAGCCCTAGACAACCAGGTGTGGGGAGTTCCTAACTAATTAGTGATGTTAATTCATCAATCAAGTACAAGGGAGGAGCGAAAACCCGCAGACACTCGGCCCCCCGTGGAATGAGTTTGACACCTGTGCGCTAAGCGGATGCTTCACATTTATACAGTCGGTGAAATATCTGGCTCATTGTTCTATCTGTGTCTGGATCTTTCCAGAGTTTGTATTCTCATACATTTTCAAATGAGCAGGAATAAACCATATACAGGAATTCTCTAAGATTGAAATGTGGTGCATTCTTATGTTGGTCCAGCATAGGAATACAAAAATCACTCTTCATATCACAAGTCATGCCAATCTCCATTCACTTTTCCCCTGATATTAAGTATCAGTGATTTTTCTTTTGTGGTATATTTAGTTGGATAATATATATATATATGTGTGTGTATATACACAAGGCTGTCTTTAAAAAAAGAAAAGAAAGGGTAGATCAGCTTAATATTGTGGAAAGAATGTTGCTTCCATCAATGTAATTGTCTGCATCATTTCCAATCCCCCATATATTTTTGGGGTAAATATAAATATCCATACACGCATGCATATATATACACATATGTACATACACATACCTATATAGACATACATACTTTATAAAAGAATATACCTTTATTCCCCGCAAACCCTACCACCGATCCCCCAATTGGAGTAAACTAATAAACACTGGCTTTTACCTTCAATTTATACATCTTATACACATTTTACAGACAGTCTCTTTTACAATAGTTATTTTTTGTTTGTTTTTAGTCCTTCCTCTATTTCTGATGTCCATCCAGTTTGATTTCTATTTGTAACTGTGCTATTTCACAAAAGTTCTGAACCTATATACATTTTACAGACCCCGTATGTTTTACATTGTTTATCTTGTTATTAGTCCCACCCTTCAGCTCCATTCAACCCCTCCCATCTATCTCTCAACATCATCCATTTCGGATTTCTATTTGCCATATATTTTTCAACTGTGCTGTGATGCTTCACAAAATAATTGAACCTTCCTATTCTCATAGCTTCTACAGATTGTAAATTAAAAATAAGCATTTTTGCTAAAATAATTATTATATTATTGATTGATTGCCTATGGCTTTTCAAATCACCCAGTATTGCTATCTGTAGCGTTAGTTCTAGGCAAATGTTGCAATTCTTCAGCCATTTCTGGACCTGTGACCAAAAACGAGCTACATATGGACAATACCAAAATAAATTATCTAATGACTCTGCCTCCTCACAGCAGAATCTGCAGAGCTGGGATGATTGTATCCCCCATATATATAACATTTTATTAGTTGCAAGAATTTTGTATAGTAATTTAAATTGAAGTATTCAAAGTTTTGAATCCGGCGTTGTTTTGCGTATCAATTCATAAACCATGTGCCAATGAATGGGTACATCGAAAATCTCTAACCAACTATTTTGAAATTTATATGGCACAGCTGTCAGTTTTTTGGTCCTTAAATGAAATTGGTATATGTTTTTATTTATCACACTTTTCTTTAACCATTTATGTTCTTTAATACAGGGCCGACATACAAGTTCCTTACTTTTTTCACCTTCTACTTGCCTCTTCCATTTTTGTGGTAATGCTGCAATTAATTGGTTGTAATTTTGACTCGAGCGGACATTTCCATATGTCTGTGTTAGCTGCATGTGTGACAACTCCACCAGTCCTATTTATGATATAATTCACAAAAATGTAGACCTTTTTTAAACATTTATTCGAAAAATAGTTTTTTTAATCAATTAGTATATTTGAATTTTTAAACACAATATTTGTTGTATTATTTGTTCTGTCTTTTCAGGTGGATTAAACTGAAATTGCAGCCAACTTTCTTAGGCTTGTTTAAAAAATAAAGCTATTTTGAAGATTTTTACCTTTTCAAACAACCGAAAGTGTGCAAGTGTAATCTGAATAAAGGGGAAAAGGCCCTTCTTGAACATAGGATGAGATATTCGTACCAATTTACTAGAGAACCAGTTTGGATTTAAGTATAACTTTTGTATGACTGATGCCTTTAGTGAGAGGTCTAATGCTTTAACATTTAATCATTTCTGCCCTCCGAATTCATATTCGTTATATAAATAGACCCTTTTGATTTTATCTGGCTTGCCGTTCCAAATAAAATAGATTTTTTTTTGTTCATATAATTTAAAAAGCCGGTCACTAGGTGAAGGTAAAACCATAACCAAATAGGTAAACTGTGATATGACCAAAGAGTTAATCAGGGTGATTTTTCCACAAATAGACAGGTATTTTCCTTTCCATGGTAGCAAGATCTTATCTATTTTTGCTAACTTTCTATAAAATTTATTGGAGTGAGATCATTTCTTTCTTTTGGGATTTGTATACCGAGTATGTCCACATCTCCGTCAGACCATTTAATTGGTAAACTACATAGTAATGTAAAATTGCCATTTTTAGTGATCCAATACATAATATAGTACACATCATTATTTGGTTTTAATCCAGAGAGGATAGCAAAAGTATCTAGATCCTCTATGAAGCCGTGTAGAGACTCTAATTGTGGTTTTAAAAGAACATGAATCATCAGCGTACAATGACAGCTTAGTTTTTAAGCCACGGATTTCTAATCCCTTGATATTGTTTGATCTAATCTTAACAGCTAACATTTCTATGGCAATAATAAATAGATATGCCGATAGTGGATAAAGGCTGTCTTTACAAGGTAAATATTTTAATGAATTCCCTAATGTCCTTATATTGTTATAGCTATTGTATTATCAAGGCTAATATATTCAGTAATTCACATTGGTGTTAATATAACAGTTTATTTAACTTTAGTCCGTCCCTTCGCCCCGACCCGGGCACGAACCAGGGAGCCTCTGCACACATCAACAACAGTCACCCACGAAGCATCGTTACCCGTCGCTCCACAAAAGCCGCGGCCCTTGCAGAGCAAGAGGAACCACTACTTCAAGGTCTCAGAGCAAGTGACGTCACTGACTGAAAGGCTATTAGCGCGCACCACCGCTAACTAGCTAGCCATTTCACATTCGTGACATTAAGTCTATGTTGTGATATCACCCCCCAAAAATCCACCCTTACTGTCTCCGCTATTGTTTATATTTTACGAAACTCTTGCCAATGCTTGATAAAGAACATTTTATAAGTATTGTTGCCTGTGTCGTCTTGTGTTAACTCGACGAACTTAAGAAAGATCGAGAAGGACGGTGTTCCATAGTGAACTGCACACCACAGTGCAGTGTGTTACCAGCATGTCTATGGCTATTCTAGTTCTGGTAGTTTACTGAACTAACACTTAAGTTATCCCATCACCCAAATAACCAGTGATCAATGGGAGAGCGTTCTACATACGTTATGTGATGGTGTAAGATACTGTGCTACAGGAAAATACAAGTGCTTTTGATGATAATTCCCAGAATTTCCACATGGGGGGGATGGTGGTTTTCTACTTTCAGATTTTTTTTCATTGTCGACAGTATAGCTACAGAGGAAACACCACATGTTGTTGCTCATTTTATTTTTTTACCAAGTTATACAAATAACACTTATGAACGTCTCTTTGAGAGAGAGATTTAAGTCTTACAATAGTTCCATTGTATTTCACCTTCATCTGAAGTCAGTTGCATCAAAAACTTAACAAGAACATCTTCATATACAGTACTTACAGGTACAAATAAGTAGTTTATTTTTGATATACATATTTTTTTGGTCCAATATATCCTTGATTATTACGTTTTTATTCAGCACAATATCATACATGTATCACACTTCAGTTAGATAATTATATATTTGGTCATAGTATCTTAAACATTTTAATACTGCACTGTATAATTTTGCCTCAAGTCGGTACATTCATATTTTGCATTGGTCTAGTTTCATTTGTCTCAAACTAGGCTGTAGATTCAGTCTTCAGCTGGTGACAGCTGTGTTACTGGGCTGCAGTGAGAGACAGCCTGAGCTGTGGATCTACAACTGAGCAGAAGATAACCTTAGTCAGACAACATCAACACATCAGGGATTTCCAAAGGGGAACTGTAGAATCTGAATGTCAGATCAAAGTTTATTGGTCACGTACTCAGATGTTATCGCAGGTACAGAGAAATGGTTGTTTCTAGCTCCAAGCATACAATAATACCTAGCAATACAAAAACATTTAAGACGTATAATCCAGAAAAATACAGAAATTAAGAAATCAGAACGAGCAATGTCAGAGACTGGAATATAAGTAAGGAATAAGGCCCGAGGGTGTGTGGTATATGGCAAATATGCCACTGTTAAGGGCTGTTCTTATACATGACACAACGTGGAGTGCTAGGACACAGCTCTTAGCCATGGTATATTGGCCATATATCACAAACCCTCAAGGTTCCTTAGTGCTATTATAAACTGGTTGCCATCATAATTAGAGCAGTAAAAATGTTTTGGCGTACCCATGGTATACGGTCTGCTTTACCATGGCTTTCAGCCCATCAGCAGTTAGGGCTTGACCCACCCAGTTTATAAATATATGCAGTACCAGTCAAAAGTTTGGACACATCTACTCATTCAAGGGTTTTTCTTTATTTTTACTATTTTCTACATTATAGAATAATGTAATTCCAGGTGACTACCTCATGAAGCTGGTTGAGAGAATGCCAAGAGTGTGCAAGGCTGTCATCAAGGCAAAGGGTGGATACTTTGAAGAATCTCAAATATAAAATATATTTTGAATTGTTTAACACTTTTTTGGTTACTACATGTGATTTTTCATAGTTTTGATGTCTTCACTATTATTCTACAATGTAGAAAACAGTAAAAAATAAAGAAGAACCCTTGAGGTGTGTCCAAACTTTTGACTGGTGCTAATATATATATATATATATATATATATATATATATACTGCTCAAAAAAATAAAGGGAACACTTAAACAACACAATGTAACTCCAAGTCAATCACACTTCTGTGAAATCAAACTGTCCACTTAGGAAGCAACACTGATTGACAATAAATTGCACATGCTGTTGTGCAAATGGAATAGACAAAAGGTGGAAATTATAGGTAATTAGCAAGACACCCCCAATAAAGGAGTGGTTCTGCAGGTGGTGACCACAGACCACTTCTCAGTTCCTATGCTTCCTGGCTGATGTTTCGGTCACTTTTGAATGCTGGCGGTGCTTTCACTCTAGTGGTAGCATGAGACGGAGTCTACAACCCACACAAGTGGCTCAGGTAGTGCAGCTCATCCAGGATGGCACATCAATGCGAGCTGTGGCAAGAAGGTTTGCTGTGTCTGTCAGCGTAATGTCCAGAGCATGGAGGCGCTACCAGGAGACAGGCCAGTACATCAGGAGACGTGGAGGAGGCCGTAGGAGGGCAACAACCCAGCAGCAGGACCGCTACCTCCGCCTTTGTGCCTTTGTGCAAGGAGGAGCACTGCCAGAGCCCTGCAAAATGACCTCCAGCAGGCCGTCATTCCTGTTACCAAGAACTCTAAGGCGTCTTGCCACAACGACTACTGCCCTGTAGCACTCACATCTGTAATCATGACGTGCTCTGATAAGCTGGTTATGGCACACATCAACTCCATCATCCCAGACACCTTAAACCCAATCCAATTTGCATACCAGCCCAACAGATCCATAGACAATGTAATCTCAATTGCACTCTACACTGCCCTCACTCACCTAGATAAGAGGAATACCTATGTGACAATTCTGTTAATTAACTACAGCTCAGCGTTCAACACCATGGTGCCCTCCAAGCTCGTCACCAAGCTTAGGACCTTGGGACTGAACACCTCCCTCTGTAACTGGATCCTTGACTTCCTGATGGGCCGCCTCCAGGTGGTGAGGGTAGGCAACATCACCTCCGCCACACTGACCCTCAAAATGGTGGCTCCTCAGGGATCTGTGCTTAGTCCCCTCCTGTACACTCTGTTCAACCGCGATTGTGTGGCCATGCACAACTCCAACACCACCATCATGTTTGCTGAAGTCACAACGGTGGTAGGCCTGATCAACGCTGACGATGAGACTGCCTACAGGGGGGAGGTCAGTGACCTGGCAGTGTGGTGCTGGGACAACAACCTCTCAACGTCAGTAAGACCAAGGAGCTGATCGTGGACTACAGGAAACGGGGAGGTGAGCACATCCCCATCCACATTGGCAGGGCTGCAGTGGAGCAAGTCGAGAGCGTCAAGTTCCTCGATGTCCAAATCAGTAAGGACTTAAAATGGTCCAAACACACGCACACCGATGTGAAGAAGGCGCGACAGCATCTCTTCCACCCCAGGTTGGAAAGATTTGGCATTGGCCTTCAAATCATCAAAAAGTTACTGCTACAGCTGCAACATTGAGAGCATCTTGACTGGCTACATCTCTGCTTGGTATGGCAACTGCACCGACCTCGAACGCTTGGCACTACAGAGGGTGGTACGGACAGCCCAGTACATCACTGGGGCTGAGCCCCCGGGACCTCTATATTAGGCGGTGTGAAAGGAACGCCCGGAAAATTGTTAGACTGTTCTGAAGTGGCCAGCAATGAGTCCATCTAAATCCCATTGAAAACCTGTGGAGAGATCTGAAAACAGCAATCTGGGAGAACTGGAGCTGTTTGCACAAGAGGAGTGGGCCAAACTGCCTATACAGAGATGCAGGAAGCTCATCAATGGCTATAGGAAGCTCCTTATTGTAGTTATTTTGACCAAAGGCTGTGCTTCCAAAAATTAAGTCTTGGGTGTCAATTATTTTGTCAGTTACATTTCTGTTTAGTTTCTGATTTTAAATGGATATATTAAGTTCTGAATCAAAAACAAAGGTTATGTAATATTAATGGTGAATTAAAGAATATTGTAGAGACCAAATACTTTGGTCAATTTCAACTTATTTTGGGGGAAAATTGTGAGTTTCTTGAAAAAAGTGCAAGGCTGCCAATATTTTTCTCCACGACTGTACATATCTAGCTCTATCACTCCACTATCCCTGCACATTGTAAATATGGTATTGGCACTGACCCTGACCCTGGAACTGACGCTGTATGTAGCTACTGCCCCTGTATATAACTACTGACCCTTGAACTGACACTATATAGCTACTGACCCTGGAACAGACACTATTTATAGCTACTGACCCTGGAACTGACACTATTTATAGCTACTCACCCTGGAACTGACACTATTTATAGCTACTCACCCTGGAACTGACACTATTTATAGCTACTCACCCTGGAACGGACACTATTTATAGCTACTGACCCTGGACCTGACCCTGTATATAGCTACTGACCCTGGAACTGACACTATTTATAGCTACTGACCCTGGAACTGTCCCTGTATATAGCTACTGACCCTGGAACTGACCCTGTATATAGCTACTGACCCTGGACCTGACCCTGTATATAGCTACTGACCCTGTATATAACTACTGACCCTGGAACAGACACTATTTATAGCTACTGACCCTGGAACTGACACTATTTATAGCTACTGACTCTGGAACTGACACTATTTATAGCTACTGACCCTGGAAGTGATCCAGTATATAGCTACTGACCCTGGACCTGACCCTGTATATAGCTACTGACCCTTGAACTGACCCTGTATATAGCTACTAACCCTTGAACTGATCCTGTATATAGCTACTGACCCTGGACCTGACCCTGTATATATTGTATATACTGATTAGAAAAGGGTAGAGGAGAAGATGAGGAGGTAGAGAAGATGAGGAGGGGGTGAGGAGGAATAGAGAGAAGCTGAGGAGGTGGAATAAAGAAGATGAGGAGAAATAGAGAGAAGATGAGGATGAATAGAGAGAAGACGAGGAGGATTAGAGAGAAGATTTGGCGGTGGAGAGGAGAAATAGAAAAAAGAGGAGGAGGAATAGAGACGACGAGGTGGAGAGAGAAGATGAGGAGGTGGAGATGAAGAATAGAGAGAGATGAGGGGGAGAAGAGGAGGAATAGAGAGAAGATGAGGTGGATATGAGGAATAGAGAGAGATGAAGAGGTGGAGATGGGGGAATAGAGAGAAGATGAGGAGGAATAAAGAGAAGATGAGGAGGTAGAGGGGAGGAATAGAGAAGACGAGGAGGTGGAGGGGAGGAATAGAGAGAGATGAGGTGGAGAGGAGAAATAGAGAGAAGATGAGGAGGAATAGAGAGAAGAGGTGGAGTGGAGGAAAATAAAAGATGAGGAGGTGGAGGGGAGGAATAGAGAGAAGTGGAGGAGGAATAGAGAGAAGAGGAGGTGGTGGAGAGGAGGAATAGAGAGAAGAGGAGGTGGTGGAGGGGAGGAAAAGAGAAGATGAGGTGGAGGGGGGAATAGAGAAGATGAGGAGGGGGAGAGGAGGAATAGAGAGAAGAGGTGGTGGAGGGGAGGAAAAGAGAAGATGAGGTGGAGGGGGGAATAGAGAAGATGAGGAGGGGGAGAGGAGGAATAGAGAGAAGAGGTGGTGGAGGGGAGGAAAAGAGAAGATGAGGTGGAGGGGGGAATAGAGAAGATGAGGAGGGGGAGAGGAGGAATAGAGAGAAGAGGTGGTGGAGGGGAGGAAAAGAGAAGATGAGGTGGAGGGGGGGAATAGAGAAGATGAGGAGGGGGAGAGGAGGAATAGAGAGAAGATGAGGAGGAATAGAGAGAAGAGGTGGAGTGGAGGAAAATAAAAGATGAGGAGGTGGAGGGGAGGAATAGAGAGAAGTAGAGGAGGAATAGAGAGAAGAGGAGGTGGTGGAGAGGAGGAATAGAGAGAAGAGGAGGTGGTGGAGGGGAGGAAAAGAGAAGATGAGGTGGAGGGGGGAATAGAGAAGATGAGGAGGGGGAGAGGAGGAATAGAGAGAAGAGGTGGTGGAGGGGAGGAATAAAAAAGATGAGGAGGTGGAGGGGAGGAATAGAGAAGAAGAGGAGGAATAGAGAGAAGAGGAGGACGTGGAGGGAAGGAAAGAGATGATGAGGTGGAGGTGAGTATTATAGAAGATGAGGAGGGTTAGAGGAGGAATAGAGAGAATATGAGGTGAAGAGTAGAAATAGAGAGAAGATGAGAAGGTGGAGAGTAGGAATAGAGAATATGAGGAGGGATAGAGAGAAGATGAGGAGGAATAGAGAAGATGAGGAGGAATACAGAGAAGATGAGGAGGAATAGAGAAGATGAGGAGGAATACAGAGAAGATGAGGAGGTGGAGAGGAGGAATAGAGAGAAGATCAAGAGGTGGAGAGGAGTAGTAGAGAGAAGATGAGGAATAGAGAGAAGAGGAGGAGGTGGAGGGGGGGAGAAGATGAGGTAGAGGGGAGGAATATAGAAGATGTGGAGGGTTAGATGAGGAATGGGGAGAAGAAGAGGTGGAGAGTAGAAATAGAGAGAAGATGAGGAGGTGGAGAGGAGGAATAGAGAGAAGGTGAGGAGGAATAGAGAAGATGAGGAGGGATAGAGAGAAGATGAGTAGGTGGAGAGAGAAGATGAGGTGGAGAGGAGGAATAGAGAGAGGATGAGGAGGTGGAGAGTAGGATTAGAGAAGATGAGGAGCTGGAGAGAGATGAGGAGGAATAGAGAGAAGATGAGGAATAGAGAGAAGATGAGGAGGGGGAGAGAGAAGATGAGGAGGTGGAGAGGATTAGAGAAGATGAGGAGGTGGAGAGAGAAGATGAGGTGGAGCGGAGGAATAGAGAGAAGATGAGGAGGGGGAGAGGAGGAATGGATAGAAGATGAGGAAGTGGAGAGTGTCACGACTTCTGCCGAAGTCGGTCCCTCTCCTTGTTCGGGTGGTGTTCGTCGGTCGACGTCGACAATCTTCTAGCCATCACTGGTCCATTTTTATTTTTCCATTGGTTTTGTCTTGTCTTCCTTCACACCTGGTTCCAATCCCATCAATTACATGTTGTGTATTTAACCCTCTGTTTCCCCTTGTTGGAGATTGTTTGACTGTATGTTAGTGCTAGTATGTGTTGGTGCGCCACGGTTTTTGTACCCATTTTATATATTTTTTTGTATATTTTGGTTTTTGTAGTTTGTGAGTTCTTGTTAAATGACTCTCCTGCACCTGACTTCCCTGCCACCAACACGCACACCTTACAGAGAGGAGGAATCGAGAGAAGATGAGGAGGTGAGACAAGGAATTGAGAGAAGATGAGGTGGAGAGAGAAGATGAGGAATAGAGAGAATATGAGGAGGAATAGAGAGGAAATGAGGAGGGGGAAGGCATGTGCGAGGTAGGAGGTAGTAATGCATCATCATCATGACTAGGGGGTAGGCCATCATTGCAAATAAGAATTTGTTCTTAACTGACTTGCCTAGTTAAATAAAGGTTAAATAAAAATATAAATGACTCATGTATAGAGCGTAGTTGTATTCATTCCCTTCATTAGCGTTCCACTTCCGGAAGTGGATTCATCTGAAGCTTGTTTGTGCTCAACTTCCACCTTCCAAGAGACAGTAGTATCGATTTGGCTTTGTTGATCCTAAGTACACTTTTCCGTCCCATCGTGTTGGTTTTAGAACTACTGCCACTGACTAGAGGTAATTCTATTACCAGTCCCAGGCCTGTTATGTGGCATTTAGTCCTAGTTGCACCTGTATCTCATGCCCTAATAAAAGTATCCTACTGTTTAACAGCAGTTATGTTTCTCTATTCCTCTTAGTGCAGTCCTTCAGTGGTTAATCATTGTCCTGGTAAACCAATATGCACCACTTGTAGAATGGAGTGCTTCCCATACTATTTAAATAGTCTCGTAACACCTCTAGACCTGTAGTCTGTGCCCTTTTACTGTCCGTTCATCAGGGGGAATACACAGAAACACCTCCGCCACTCTGGGGTGCGCTCAGAAATACTCTCTAGCTTGGTCCCAGATCGGTTTATGCTTTTGCCTACTCCACTATCATTATCAAGCCATGACAATTCCATAAGGAGCTGGCAAGAGAGAAGAAACAGACTGACATCCAGGCTAGACAGTCCCCAACCCCCCCCCCCCCCCCCCCCCCCCACACACAGGGAAAAATAAATGTGTACAAATGGACTTTGTCCTTTCATCCGGTTTTCCTCTGAAGATCCTTGGAGTGATCTCCCTCTCTCTCTCTCCATAACTTGCTCTCTCCCTCCCTCTCTCTCTCTCTCTCGCCATAACTTGCTCTCTCCCTCCCTCTCTCTCTCTCCATAACTTGCTCTCTCCCTCCCTCTCTCTCTCTCCATAACTTGCTCTCTCCCTCCCTCTCTCTCCATAACTTGCTCTCTCCCTCTCTCTCTCCATACCTTGCTCTCTCTCTCCCTCTCTCTCTCCATACCTTGCTCTCTCCCTCCCTCTCTCTCTCTATACCTTGCTCTCTCCCTCCCTCTCTCTCTCTCTCTCCATGCCTTGTTCTCTCCCTCCCTCTCTCTCTCTCTCTCCCTCCCTTGCTCTCTCCCTCCCTCTCTCCCTCTCCCTCCCTTGCTCTCTCCCTCCCTCTCTCCCTCTCCCTCCCTTGCTCTCTCCCTCCCTCTCTCTCTCTCTGTCCATGCCTTGTTCTCTCCCTCCCTCTCTCTCTCTGTCCATACCTTGCTCTCTCCCTCCCTCTCTCTCTCTCTCTCCATACCTTGCCCTCTCTCTCTCTCTCCATACCTTGCTCTCTCCCTCCCTCTCTCTCTCTCTCCATACCTTGCTCTCTCCCTCCCTCTCTCTCTCTCTCTCTCTCCATACCTTGCTCTCTCCCTCCCTCTCTCTCTCTCTCTCTCCATACCTTGCTGTCTCCCTCCCTCTCTCTCTCTCTCCATACCTTGCTCTCTCCCTCCCTCTCTCTCTCTCTCTCTCTCTCCATACCTTGCTCTCTCCCTCTCTCGCTCTCCATACCTTGCTCTCTCCATCCCTCTCTCGCTCTCCATACCTTGCTCTCTCCCTCCCTCTCTCGCTCTCCATACCTTGCTCTCTCCCTCCCTCTCTCGCTCTCTCCCTCCCTTGCTCTCTCCCTCCCTCTCTCTCTCTCCCTCCCTTGCTCTCTCCCTCCCTCTCTTTCTCTCGCCCTCCCTTGCTCTCTCTCTCCCTCCCTCTCTCTCTCTCTCTCCATACCTTGCTCTCTCTCTCTCTGTCCATACCTTGCTCTCTCCCTCCCTCTCTCTCTCTGTCCATACCTTGCTCTCTCCCTCCCTCTCTCTCTCTGTCCATACCTTGCTCTCTCCCTCCCTCTCTCTCTGTCCATACCTTGCTCTCTCCCTCCCTCTCTCTCTGTCCATACCTTGCTCTCTCCCTCCCTCCCTCTCTCTCTGTCCATACCTTGCTCTCTGTCTCTGTGTCTGTCTCTGTGTGTGTGTGTGTGTGTCCAGCGCTGGAGCAGAGGCTGATTGGAGCTGACGTGACAATGGCATTGTCCCTGTTGAATTAATGTGGCCCTGGGGTGCTATCATCCTTCTAATGGCCTGAACACGTTGCTTTTATGGGTGGAGGAGGGGGGCTGAGGCGTTGTTGCGGGAGTGGAAAATGGAGGATATAGGGGGAAGAACAAGACCACAGAGTAATGCATGGAGAGATGTAGTTAGTTAGCGAAAGGTTTAGAGCCACACAGAGTTGTGGTGGACATAGAGACCGAGAGTGTCTGGGTTCTGAGGCTCAGAGGTGTTCAGAGAGCGACAGTGTTTCTCTTGCCTTATCAATGTCGCAATGATGTCCGTGGTTAAGTTATTGTACTAGAGTGGCGATGCATCGTTGCACATAATTGTATCTGTTTCTATGTCTCTGTCTGCACAGGGGAACTCAGAGTTCCGTGCTCAGACAGTGACCTCCGTCTTGCTGTTGGTGGAGTAGCTCTTATGCCTGGTGTGGTGGTAGGAGGATGGGTGGCTGTACGGCACAGGGTGTTTGAACAGCTCCGGGAAATTCTCTACACTGTGCTGTCTCCTGGTGGAGTAGGCATGCCGATGGGCCGAGATGTGCCCAGGGTGGGAGGTCTGCCTCTGGACGTGGCGTCCACTGGTGTCCCAGGCTTTGAAGGCTGAGCTGGAGAACAGAGGGTGGCTGGTGGTCTTGGGCAAACAGGACCTCTCCAGGTGGCTCTGGGAGATGGAGAGGGTTGTTGGGAGGTTGTGCTGGGAGGAGAGCTGGTGGTGGTCTTGGTGTAGGTAGGACTTGTCTTTGGGGTGCAGGGAGATGGGCTGGAAGGCTGAAGGGCCTGCCTGGTACTGGGAGAAGTCCATCAAAGGGTAGCTCTTATAGTAGCCTCCAGAGGCAGTGTCTGCTGCAGAGAGAGAGAGAGTGAGAGAGAGCGCTGTGGGTTTGAGTCATAATATCGCTTTCACACAGATGATTGTAGCTTTCACATTCGAACGAAGCACCATAGTTGGGGTCAATTCCATTTCATTCAAGGGTTTTTCTTTATTTTTATTGTAGAATAATAGTGAAGACATCAAAACTATAAAATAACACATATGAAATCATGTAGTTACCAAAAAAGTGTTAAACAAATCAAAATATACACTGCTCAAAAAAATAAAGGGAACACTTAAACAACACAATGTAACTCCAAGTCAATCACACTTTTGTGAAATCAAACTGTCCACTTAGGAAGCAACACTGATTGACAATAAATTGCACATGCTGTTGTGCAAATGGAATAGACAAAAGGTGGAAATTATAGGCAATTAGCAAGACACCCCCAATAAAGGAGTGATTCTGCAGGTGGTGACCACAGACCACTTCTCAGTTCCTATGCTTCCTGGCTGATGTTTTGGTCACTTTTGAATGCTGGCGGTGCCCTCACTCTAGTGGTAGCATGAGACGGAGTCTACAACCCACACAAGTGGCTCAGGTAGTGCAGCTCATCCAGGATGGCACATCAATGCAAGCTGTGGCAAGAAGGTTTGCTGTGTCTGTCAGCGTAGTGTCCAGAGCATGGAGGCGCTACCAGGAGACAGGCCAGTACATCAGGAGACGTGGAGGAGGCCGTAGGAGGGCAACAACCCAGCAGCAGGACCGCTACCTCCGCCTTAGTGCAAGGAGTAGCACTGCCATAGCCCTGCAAAATGACCTCCAGCAGGCCATAAATGTGCTGTCAGCATATGGTCTCACAAGGGCTCTGAGGATCTCATCTCGGTACCTAATGGCAGTCAGGTTACCTCTGGCGAGCACATGGAGGGCTGTGCGGCCCCACAAAGAAATGCCACTCCACACCATGACTGACCCACCGCCAAACCGGTCATGATGGAGGATGTTGCAGGCAGCAGAACGTTCTCCACGGCGTCTCCAGACTCTGTCACGTCTGTCACATGTGCTCAGTGTGAACCTGCTTTCATCTGTGAAGAGCACAGGGCGCCAGTGGCGAATTTGCCAATCTTGGTGTTCTCTGGCAAATGCCAAACGTTCTGCATGGTGTTGGGCTGTAAGCACAACCCCCACCTGTGGACGTCGGGCCCTCATACCACCCTCATGGAGTCTGTTTCTGACCGTTTGAGCAGACACATGCACATTTGTGGCCTGCTGGAGGTAATTTTGCAGGGCTCTGGTAGTGCTCCTCCTTGCACAAAGGCGGAGGTAGCGGTCCTGCTGCTGGGTTGTTGCCCTCCTACGGCCTCCTCCACGTCTCCTGATGTACTGGCCTGTCTCCTGGTAGCGCCTCCATGCTCTGGACACTACACTGACAGACACAGCAAACCTTCTTGCCACAGCTCGCGTTGATGTGCCATCCTGGATGAGCTGCACTACCTGAGCCACTTGTGTGGGTTGTAGACTCCGTCTCATGCTACCACTAGAGTGAGAGCACCGCCAGCATTCAAAAGTGACCAAAACATCAGCCAGGAAGCATAGGACCTGAGAAGTGGTCTGTGGTCACCACCTGCAGAATCACTCCTTTATGGAGGGTGTCTTGCTAATTGCCTATAATTTCCACCTTTTGTCTATTCCATTTGCACAACAGCATGTGCAATTTATTGTCAATCAGTGTTGCTTCCTAAGTGGACAGTTTGATTTCACAGAAGTGTGATTGACTTGGAGTTACATTGTGTTGTTTAAGTGTTCCCTTTATTTTTTTGAGCAGTGTATTTTATATTTGATATTCTTCAAAGTAGCCACCCTTGCGGACAAGGTAAAAATCTGTCATTCTGTCCCTGAACTAGGCAGTTAACCCACTGTTCCTAGGCCGTCATTGTAAATAAGAATTTGTTCTTAATTGACTTTCCTAGTTAAATAAAAAACATTGTGGAGGCCAGGTCATCTGATGCAGCACTCCATCACTCTCCTTCTTGGTCAAATAGCCCTTACACAGCCTGGAGGTGTGTTGGGTCATTGTCCTATTGTCCTGTTGAAAAACAAATGATAGTCCCACTACGCGCAAACCAGATGGGCTGGCATATCCCTGCAGAATGCTGTGGTAGCCATGCTGGTTAAGTATGCCTTGAATTGTAAATACATCACAGAGTGTCACCAGCAAAGCACCATGCTTCACGGTGGGAACCACACATGCGGAGATCATACGTTCACCTACTCTGCGTTTCACAAAGACATGGTGGTTGGAACCAAAAATCAAAGGACAGATTTCCACCGGTCTAATCTCAATTGCTTGTGTTTCTTGGCCCAAGCAAGTCTCTTCTTATTGGTGTCTTTTAGTAGTTGTTTCTTTGCAGCAATTTGACCATGAAGCCCTGATTCACGCAGTCTCTTCTGAACAGTTGATGTTGAGGTGTCTGTTACTTGAACTCTGTGAAGCATTTATTTGGGCTGCAATTTCTGAGGCTGGTAACTCTAATGAACTTATCCTCTGCAGCAGTGATAACTCTGGGTCCTTTTCTGTGGCGGACCTCATGAGAGCCAATTTCCTCATAGCGCTGGATGGTTTTTGTGACTGCGCTTGAAGAAACTTTCAGCGTTCTTGAAATTTTCCGCATTGACTGACCTTCATGTCTTAAAGTAATGATGGACTGTCGTTTCTCTTTGCTAATTTGCGCTGTTGTTGCCATAATATGGACTTGGTCTTTTACCAAATCGTGCTATCTTCTGTACACCACCCTACCTTGTCACAACACAACTGATTGGCTCAAACACATTAAGAAGGAAAGAAATTCCACAAATTAACTTTTAACAAGGCACACCTGTTAATTGAAATGCATTCCAGGTGACTACCTCATGAAGCTGGTTGAGAGAATGCCAAGCGTGTGCAAAGCGGTCATCAAGGCAAAGGGTGGCTACTTTGAAGAATCTCAAATATAAACTATATTTTGATTTGTCGCTTTTTTGGTGACTACATGATTCCATATGTGTTATTACATAGTTTTGATGTCTTCACTATTATTCTACAATGTAGAAAATCATAAAATAAAGAAAATCCCTTGAGTAGGTGTCCAAACTTTTGACTGGTAATGTATGTGCGTGTGTGTGTGTGTGTGTGTGTGTGTGTGTGTGTGTCTACCTATGTG
This sequence comes from Salvelinus fontinalis, assembly GCF_029448725.1. Classification (NCBI taxonomy): domain Eukaryota; kingdom Metazoa; phylum Chordata; class Actinopteri; order Salmoniformes; family Salmonidae; genus Salvelinus; species Salvelinus fontinalis. The sequence goes on from NC_074665.1 coordinate 79,296,203, forward strand.
CGTATGCATGTGTGTGTGTGTCATCTCCAGGTCTCTGTCAGGTCGGATCAGCGTTGTCTGCCAGCGTTGTCTGCCAGGTTATGTGTGTGATGCCTGGATGCTCATTAGAGCCGCTGAGAGACATCTATGACAGTGAATTGGAGCGGATGCTTCTGAGAGGAACTCCAAGTGCATTTTGGGTTTGGAATACTTTCAATTCCACTCTGCTCAGTGAATCATCCCTCTATCCCTGAAAAGTAGACTGTGGAGTGACAGAGGTTCCTGTCCTTTTCTGTTGCTAGGTTTCTCTTCAGTCTGTCAGTGTGGATGGTGTGTTCTGTCCCAAAACATTGCCAAAATGTTGCTTCAGTCATACTGCCATAACGTTGCTTCAGTCACACTGCCATAACGTTGCTTCAGTCACACTGCCATAACGTTGCTTCAGTCACACTGCCATAACATTGCTTCAGTCACACTGTCATAACGTTGCTTCAGTCACAAAATAAAAATGACAGTGAATGTGCAACTTTATTTCTTTGTTCTAAGTTTATGATCTGCCAATCTGTACCATAACATCACTTCAGTTCCTACTCTACATTAACTAACTTGAACGTGGTTGTTTGTATGACCTTGACCTATATGGCTTGGACCTCATCTTTCTGGTAAAGGCCTGAGACTGTATGACCTGTATATGGCTTGGACATCATCTTTCTAGTAAAGGCCTGAGACTGTATTGCGTGTAGTATATCTGCTTTCATTCATGAGATCTCTCTGCCATGAGGGGAACTCAATTTGCCTCAGATGCCAGCTGGAAAACCCTGGGCTGGTTTGAAAGGTTACGGTGCCAGTCTGGATAATGATCAGCTTGTCCTGGAATGTACATTGGATGTTTGTGTGTGCAAGTTAGTGAGTCCATATGTTTGTGCATGTCTTTGTGTATATGGCCTTACCCACAGCCCTGAGGGAGGTGTACTTGTTGAGGCCCAGTCCACTGAGATTGCTGTGGGGGTGAGGCATTCCTGGATAGAAGGCTGAATTGTTCAGGTGGTAGTGCTCTGTAGGGAGAGAGAGAAAAGCAAGTAATAAGATTAAGATCACTTTATTGTCAATTGTACGGACAGAGAACTGTTTAAATGCTCCTAACATTTGTGACTGGGATTGAGAAGTCTTCTTTTCCAGTCTAGATATGTCTGTTGCAAAGGGCTGTTTTGACAGAAGGAGAAGGTGGCCTCTAGTGTTAAATGAGGTGTGGCTAATTAACAATGGAACAAACAAACTAGGTCCAAAAAACGGTCACTAATTGCATCAATGAGTGCTGCTGGCCCAGCCTCAATCATGCTGTCAGAGGCCACAAGGAAATTGAGACACTGGAGTTGCATAGGGGCAGATTCTGCTCATACCCTGCATGGTCAGTGGCAATACAACTGGGGTTGGTAACCTATATGAACACATAGGCAGAATGATTATTCCCATAGAAATCCCCACGTTTTTCAACAGTGCCATGGCATGACATTGCTGTTAGCAGTATGATATTGGTATATGTCTGTGACCTCTAAATGTTGATTGATCTGTTGATTGATTCAGATTGAGTGTGCATCCTCTTCTCTTTGTGTGTGTGAGAGAATGTGTGTGTGAGAGAATGTGTGTGTGGGAGTGTGAATGTCAAATCAAATCAAATGTTATTGGTCACACACGGTCACATACACATGGTTAGCAGATGTTAATGCGAGATTAGCGAAGTGCTTGTGCTTCTAGCAGTAATATCTAACAAGTAATCTAACAATTTCACAACAGCTACCTTTTACACACAAGTGCATAGGAATTAGAACGCGAAGCGAGGCAGCCAACTCAGTTGGCGCCGGAAGAGTGTGTGTGTGTGTGAGAGAGTATGGTTGTCTCTGTGTGTGTAAGTGTTTAACTATACTTGTGGGGACCAAAAATCCCCACAAGAATAGCAAACAAACCAAAATTTGACCAACTGGGGACATTTTGTTAGTTTCTAGGGGGTTTAGAGTTAGGGTTAGAATTACGTTAAGGGTTAGGAGCTAGGGTTAGGTTTAGGGTTAGGAGCTAGGGTTAGTTTTAGGGTTAGGTTTAAGGTTAGGTTTAGGGTTAGGTTTACGGTTAGGGGTTAGGGAAAATAGGATTTTGGATGGGACTGAATTGTGTGTCCCCACAAGGTTAGCTGTACAAGGCTGTGTGTGTGAGAGTATGAGTTTCTGTGTGTGAGAATTAATTAATGTGTGTGTGTGCATGCTCAGTTGTGTGTGTGTATACAGAATGATGACAGGTGTGTTTGACTGGTGTTATGGACAGGTGTGTTTAACTGGTGTCATAGACAGGTGTGTTTAACTGGTGTCATAGACAGGTGTGTTTAACTGGTGTCATGGACAGGTGTGTTTAACTGGTGTCATGGACAGGTGTGTTTGACTGGTGTCATGAACAGGTGGGGTTTGACTGGTGTCATGGACAGGTGGGGTTTGACTGGTGTCATGGACAGGTGTTTGACTGGTGTCATGGAGAGGTTGAGAGGTGTGTAGTTTCAAACAGCCTGGCAGGTTTTCATCACAGAGCTAAGAGATGCACAGAGCCAGCCCTTCAAACACACCCACTACTACAGAAATAGAGGGGTGGAGAGAGAGAGAGATGGAGGGAAAGAGGGATACTGCATTTAACCCAACTGCTCTGAATCAGTGAGGTGCTTTAATCGACATCTACATCATCGGCGCCCGGGGAACAGTTGTTGTTGGAGGTTAACTGCCTTACTCAGGGGCAGAACAACAGATTTTTACCTTGTCGGCTCGGGGATTCAATCCAGCAACCTTTCGGTTACAATGCTCCTACCCGCCAGGGAGGGAGAGAATTAGAGGGAGAGAGAAGTAGAGTGGGACAAGGGGAGGGAGAGAGAGCAGGATTTGGAGAGAGAATACAGAAACTAGGTAAGGACGTGAGAGAGTTGATGGAGTGAGTGAGGGAGGAGAGATGTTGTGTGTTTGTGGAATAAATTAGGAGATTTAGCTGAAGTAAGAAGGGAGGAGTAATGTCAGACGTTAATCTGAGCCCTAACACACACACACACACACACACACACACACACACACACACACACACACACACACACACACACACACACACACACCCGCACGCCCACGCCCACGCCCACGCCCACGCCCACGCCCACGCCCACGCGCACGCGCACGCACCCGCACCCGCACCCGCACCCGCACCCGCACCCGCACCCGCACACCCGCACACCCACACCCACACCCACACCCACACCCACACGCACACGCACACGCACACCCACACGCACACGCACACGCCCACGCCCACGCCCACGCACACGCACACACACACACACAGAGGTTGTCTAAAACCCATAATTCCAGTGCAGTTTTATACAGTAAGCTGATTAGCTGCGGAGATGGCTCTCATGTTCTTCTACTGTAGATTTCTACTCTACGCCCATTGTCTTACATTAGATGGCGTCACTCCTACATGACGCTCGTCCTTCAGTGCAGGCGGAATCGACCGACTATCTGATGTCAGACAATGCTCTACATCGGGGACATAGAGGCAATCTGCTGTCACAGCATCTCTGACCTCTCAGGAGGAGGGCATACTGGACGTTCATTACACATGAGAATGTGAAAAGGGTATATAAAGGGATATAACATACTGTGGTACTCATATGGTATCTGATGACTTTGAGCAGATAGAAGAACATACAACCAGCTTCAAACTAACTCGAACTAGCCAAACAGGAAGACTGAACACACTGTGATTTACAGTTCAAATGTGCTTATCATCATAGTGTTTGTATCAGTCTTCATCATTTTTCATCTGTTCACTATCCTTCTGTAACCAGCGTATTACAGGAACTGCTCTGTCATTGTCATAGTAATGTTGGTGGGTTTGTGGAATAAGCCCCATCTACACAGAGCCCCAGGCCTCCCAGATAGAGACTTGGTGGGAAACTATGCTGGCTGGCACTGAGGGGGGCAGAGGGCTCCGTCGGGGAGCTTCAGGGGCTGTCTGGTGGGGGGCTAGTTATTTATGGTAATGGAGAGCCCAGTGAGGCCCTACGGGGCCTGAGTTATTGACTTTATACCAGTTCAGGAGCCTCATCAGGGCTCCTCTCTCTGCCTTTGATGACCTTAAGCTTTGTGTTTAACCACTCTGATTATCAGGGCTCATTTTCCTCCACACACACACCTCTCGACGTGTCCTTGTTGATGTGTTTGCGTCCTTGCTTGTGTGTGTGTTTGCGACCTTGCTGGTGTGTCCTTGCTGGTATGTGTGTGTGTGTGTGTGTTTGCGACCTTGCTTGTGTGTGTGTGTGTGTGTGTTTGCGTCATTGCTGGTGTGTGTGTTTGTGTCCTTGCTTGTGTGTGTGTGTGTTTGAACTATATGTGTGTAGGCCAACATCAAATGAAAGGTGTGTGATCTAACAACGGGGAAGCTGGGAGTTGGAGTTGTTCTGCCCATCTCCATTAAATTATAACCAAGTAGGAGAACAAGAGGACAGGCGCGGCCCATTATGGTTATGTCATGTAATGTCTCCCAGGCTGGGCTGGCTGGGTGGTGTACTGTACATTGCAGACCAGGCTGTGTATAACAGCAGTGGGATAACATGTGTAGTGATCATGTAGATATGTGTCCTTCGCTGTCTGTTCCACTTGGTCCTGGGCTACTCTCTCTGAGCTACGGAGGGTTGTTGAGAAGTGATGCAGTAATCTGAGGGACAGAGGGAAGGGAGTCAAGCAGCAGTACATGTAATGCCGTGGATATTACACGAGAGGTCAGAATGTGTGTTTGTGCGTCATTCTGAACACAATTACCCATAGTGCCATAGTACAACCTGCACCCAAGACCCAGCTATTGTGCGTGTTCATAGCCGTGAAACACTAAGAGACCGCTGAGACAAGCAAGCGTGTTTGTGTGTGTGTGTGTGTGTGTGTGTGTGTGTGTTTGTAATGGTACATTAAGGATTATTTTGCGCCTTAGGGAGAGTGATAAAGAGTGCTGTGAGATCAGTGTAGTCTCACATTTGCCATTTGAGTGTTGCTAGTGTGGCAGACATACAGACACACACCTCCACCTTGTTCTCTCATAATACCACCCTCCATTACCACCCTGTATTAAGACCCTGTTACCCCCTATTACCACCCTGTATTAAGACCCGGTTACCCTCCATTAAAACCCTGTATTAAGACCCGGTTACCCTCCATTACCACCCTGTATTAAGACCCGGTTACCCTCCATTACCACCCTGTATTAAGACCCTGTTACCCTCCATTACCACCCTGTATTAAGACCCTGTTACCCCCTATTACCACCCTGTATTAAGACCCTGTTACCCTCCATTACCACCCTGTATTAAGACCCTGTTACCCCCTATTAAAACCCTGTTACCCTCCATTACCACCCTGTATTAAAACCCGGTTACCCTCCATTACCACCCTGTATTAAGTCCCTGTTACCCTCCATTACCACCCTGTATTAAGTCCCTGTTACCCTCCATTACCACCCTGTATTAAGACCCTGTTACCCTCCATTACAACCCTCTATTAAGACCCTGTTACCCTCCATTACCACCCTGTATTAAGACCCTGTTACCCTCCATTACCACCCTGTATTAAGTCCCTGTTACCCTCCATTACCACCCTGTATTAAGACCCTGTTACCCTCCATTACCACCCTGTATTAAGACCCTGTTACCCTCCATTACCACCCTGTATTAAGTCCCTGTTACCCTCCATTACCACCCTGTATTAAGACCCTGTTACCCTCCATTACCACCCTGTATTAAGACCCTGTTACCCTCTATTACCACCCTGTATTAAGACCCTGTTACCCTCCATTACCACCCTGTATTAAGACCCTGTTACCCTCCATTACCACCCTGTATTAAGACCCTGTTACCCCCTATTACCACCCTGTATTAAGACCCTGTTACCCTCCATTACCACCCTGTATTAAGACCCTGTTACCCTCCATTACCACCCTGTATAAAGATCCCTGTTATCCCTATTACCACCCTGTATTAAGACCCTGTTACCCCCTTACACCACCCTGTATTAAGACCCTGTTACCCTCCATTACCACCCTGTATTAAAACCCTGTAACCCTCCATTACCACCCTGTATTAAGACCCTGTTACCCTCTATTACCACCCTGTATTAAGACCTTGTTACCCCCTATTACCACCCTGTATTAAGACCCTGTTACCCTCCATTACCACCCTGTATTAAGACCCTGTTACCCTCCATTACCACCCTGCAGTAGGACCCTGTTACCCTCCATTACCACCCTGTATTAAGACCCTGTTACCCCCTATTACCACCCTGTATTGAGACCCTGTTACCCCCGAATAACCACCCTGTATTGAGACCCTGTTACCCCCTATTACCACCCTGTATTGAGACCCTGTTACCCCCTATTACCACCCTGTATTAAGACCCTGTTACCCCCTATTACCACCTTGTATTGAGACCCTGTTACCCCCTATTACCACCCTGTATTGAGACCCTGTTACCCCCTATTACCACCCTGTATTGAGACCCTGTTACCCCCCATTACCACCCTGTATTAAGACCCTGTTACCCCCCATTACCACCCTGTATTGAGACCCTGTTACCCCCTATTACCACCCTGTATTGAGACCCTGTTACCCCCCATTACCACCCTGTATTAAGACCCTGTTACCCCCTATTACCACCCTGTATTGAGACCCTGTTACCCCCTATTGCCACCCTGTATGAAGATCCCTGTTACCCCCTTTTACCACCCTGTATTAAGACCCTGTTACCCCCCATTACCACCCTGTATTAAAACCCGGTTACCCTCCATTACCACCCTGTATTAAGACCCTGTTACCCTCTATAACCACCCTGTATTAAGACCCTGTTACCCTCCATTACCACCCTGTATTAAGACCCTGTTACCCCCTATTACCACCCTGTATTAAGACCCTGTTACCCTCCATTACCACCCTGTAGTAGGACCCTGTTACCCTCCATTACCACCCTGTATTAAGACCCTGTTACCCCCTATTACCACCCTGTATTGAGACCCTGTTACCCCCTATTACCACCCTGTATGAAGATCCCTGTTACCCCCTATTACCACCCTGTATTAAGACCCTGTTACCCTCCATTACCACCCTGTATTAAGACCCTGTTACCCCCTTTTACCACCCTGTATTACGACCCTGTTACCCTCCATTACCACCCTGTATTGAGACCCTGTTACCCCCTATTACCACCCTGTATTGAGACCCTGTTACCCCCTATTACCACCCTGTATTAAGACCCTGTTACCCCCCATTACCACCCTGTATTAAGACCCTGTTACCCCCTATTACCACCCTGTATGAAGATCCCTGTTACCCCCTTTTACCACCCTGTATTAAGACCCTGTTACCCCCCATTACCACCCTGTATTAAAACCCGGTTACCCTCCATTACCACCCTGTATTAAGACCCTGTTACCCTCTATTACCACCCTGTATTAAGACCCTGTTACCCCCTATTACCACCCTGTATTAAGACCCTGTTACCCTCCATTACCACCCTGTATAAAGACCCTGTTACCCTCCATTACCACCCTGTATTAAGACCCTGTTACCCTCCATTACCACCCTGTATTAAGACCCTGTTACCCCCTATTACCACCCTGTATTAAGACCCTGTTACCCTCCATTACCACCCTGTAGTAGGACCCTGTTACCCTCCATTACCACCCTGTATTAAGACCCTGTTACCCCCTATTACCACCCTGTATTAAGACCCTGTTACCCTCCATTACCACCCTGTATTGAGACCCTGTTACCCCCTATTACCACCCTGTTTTAAGACCCTGTTACCCTCCATTACCACCCTGTATTGAGACCCTGTTACCCCCCATTACCACCCTGTATTAAGACCCTGTTACCCCCCCATTACCACCCTGTATTAAGACCCTGTTACCCTCCATTACCACCCTGTATTAAGACCCTGTTACCCCCTATTACCACCCTGTTTTAAGACCCTGTTACCCTCCATTACCACCCTGTATTGAGACCCTGTTACCCCCTATTACCACCCTGTATTAAGACCCTGTTAACCTCAATTACCACCCTGTATTAAGACCCTGTTACCCTCCATTACCACCCTGTATTAAGACCCTGTTACCTCCTATTACCACCCTGTATTTAGACCCTGTTACCCCCTATTACCACCCTGTATTAAGACCCTGTTACCCCCCATTACCACCCTGTATTGAGACCCTGTTACCCTCCATTACCACCCTGTATTAAGACCCTGTTACCCCCTATTACCACCCTGTATTAAGACCCTGTTACCCTCCATTACCACCCTGTATTAAGACCCTGTTACCCTCCATTACCACCCTGTATTAAGACCCTGTTACCCTCCATTACCACCCTGTAGTAGGACCCTGTTACCCTCCATTACCACCCTGTATTAAGACCCTGTTACCCCCTATTACCACCCTGTATTGAGACCCTGTTACCCCCTATTACCACCCTGTATTGAGACCCTGTTACCCCCTATTACCACCCTGTATTGAGACCCTGTTACCCCCTATTACCACCCTGTATTAAGACCCTGTTACCCCCTATTACCACCCTGTATTGAGACCCTGTTACCCCCTATTACCACCCTGTATTGAGACCCTGTTACCCCCTATTACCACCCTGTATTGAGACCCTGTTACCCCCCATTACCACCCTGTATTAAGACCCTGTTACCCCCTATTACCACCCTGTATTGAGACCGTTACCCCCTATTACCACCCTGTATGAAGATCCCTGTTACCCCCTTTTACCACCCTGTATTAAGACCCTGTTACCCCCCATTACCACCCTGTATTAAAACCCGGTTACCCTCCATTACCACCCTGTATTAAGACCCTGTTACCCTCTATTACCACCCTGTATTAAGACCCTGTTACCCCCTATTACCACCCTGTATTAAGACCCTGTTACCCTCCATTACCACCCTGTATTAAGACCCTGTTACCCTCCATTACCACCCTGTATTAAGACCCTGTTACCCTCCATTACCACCCTGTATTAAGACCCTGTTACCCCCTATTACCACCCTGTATTAAGACCCTGTTACCCTCCATTACCACCCTGTAGTAGGACCCTGTTACCCTCCATTACCACCCTGTATTAAGACCCTGTTACCCCCTATTACCACCCTGTATTGAGACCCTGTTACCCCCTATTACCACCCTGTATTAAGACCCTGTTACCCCCCATTACCACCCTGTATTAAGACCCTGTTACCCCCCATTACCACCCTGTATAAAGATCCCTGTTATCCCTATTACCACCCTGTATTAAGACCCTGTTACCCCCTATTACCACCCTGTATTAAGACCCTGTTACCCCCCATTACCACCCTGTATTAAGACCCTGTTACCCCCCATTACCACCCTGTATAAAGATCCCTGTTATCCCCATTACCACCCTGTATAAAGATCCCTGTTATCCCTATTACCACCCTGTATTAAGACCCTGTTACCCCCTATTGCCACCCTGTATTAAGACCCTGTTACCCTCCATTACCACCCTGTATTAAGACCCTGTTACCCCCCATTACCACCCTGTATAAAGATCCCTGTTATCCCCATTACCACCCTGTATAAAGACCCTGTTACCCCCTATTACCACCCTGTATTAAGACCCTGTTACCCCCCATTACCACCCTGTATAAAGATCCCTGTTATCCCTATTACCACCCTGTATTAAGACCCTGTTACCCCCTTTTACCACCCTGTATTAAGACCCTGTTACCCTCCATTACCACCCTGTATTGAGACCCTGTTACCCCCTATTACCACCCTGTATTGAGACCCTGTTACCCCCTATTACCACCCTGTATTAAGACCCTGTTACCCCCATTACCACCCTGTATTAAGACCCTGTTACCCCCTATTACCACCCTGTATGAAGATCCCTGTTACCCCCTTTTACCACCCTGTATTAAGACCCTGTTACCCCCCATTACCACCCTGTATTAAAACCCGGTTACCCTCCATTACCACCCTGTATTAAGACCCTGTTACCCTCTATTACCACCCTGTATTAAGACCCTGTTACCCCCTATTACCACCCTGTATTAAGACCCTGTTACCCTCCATTACCACCCTGTATAAAGACCCTGTTACCCTCCATTACCACCCTGTATTAAGACCCTGTTACCCTCCATTACCACCCTGTATTAAGACCCTGTTACCCCCTATTACCACCCTGTATTAAGACCCTGTTACCCTCCATTACCACCCTGTAGTAGGACCCTGTTACCCTCCATTACCACCCTGTATTAAGACCCTGTTACCCTCCATTACCACCCTGTATTGAGACCCTGTTACCCCCTATTACCACCCTGTTTTAAGACCCTGTTACCCTCCATTACCACCCTGTATTGAGACCCTGTTACCCCCCATTACCACCCTGTATTAAGACCCTGTTACCCCCCCCATTACCACCCTGTATTAAGACCCTGTTACCCTCCATTACCACCCTGTATTAAGACCCTGTTACCCCCTATTACCACCCTGTTTTAAGACCCTGTTACCCTCCATTACCACCCTGTATTGAGACCCTGTTACCCCCTATTACCACCCTGTATTAAGACCCTGTTAACCTCAATTACCACCCTGTATTAAGACCCTGTTACCCTCCATTACCACCCTGTATTAAGACCCTGTTACCTCCTATTACCACCCTGTATTTAGACCCTGTTACCCCCTATTACCACCCTGTATTAAGACCCTGTTACCCCCCATTACCACCCTGTATTGAGACCCTGTTACCCTCCATTACCACCCTGTATTAAGACCCTGTTACCCTCCATTACCACCCTGAATTAAGACCCTGTTACCCTCCATTACCACCCTGTATTAAGACCCTGTTACCCTCCATTACCACCCTGTAGTAGGACCCTGTTACCCTCCATTACCACCCTGTATTAAGACCCTGTTACCCCCTATTACCACCCTGTATTAAGACCCTGTTACCCTCCATTACCACCCTGTATTGAGACCCTGTTACCCCCTATTACCACCCTGTTTTAAGACCCTGTTACCCTCCATTACCACCCTGTATTGAGACCCTGTTACCCCCCATTACCACCCTGTATTAAGACCCTGTTACCCCCCCATTACCACCCTGTATAAAGATCCCTGTTACCCTCTATTACCACCCTGTATTAAGACCCTGTTACCCCCTATTACCACCCTGTATTAAGACCCTGTTACCCTCCATTACCACCCTGTATTAAGACCCTGTTACCCTCCATTACCACCCTGTATTAAGACCCTGTTACCCTCCATTACCACCCTGTATTAAGACCCTGTTACCCCCTATTACCACCCTGTATTAAGACCCTGTTACCCTCCATTACCACCCTGTAGTAGGACCCTGTTACCCTCCATTACCACCCTGTATTAAGACCCTGTTACCCCCTATTACCACCCTGTATTGAGACCCTGTTACCCCCTATTACCACCCTGTATTAAGACCCTGTTACCCCCCATTACCACCCTGTATTAAGACCCTGTTACCCCCCATTACCACCCTGTATAAAGATCCCTGTTATCCCTATTACCACCCTGTATTAAGACCCTGTTACCCCCTATTACCACCCTGTATTAAGACCCTGTTACCCCCCATTACCACCCTGTATTAAGACCCTGTTACCCCCCATTACCACCCTGTATAAAGATCCCTGTTATCCCCATTACCACCCTGTATAAAGATCCCTGTTATCCCTATTACCACCCTGTATTAAGACCCTGTTACCCCCTATTGCCACCCTGTATTAAGACCCTGTTACCCTCCATTACCACCCTGTATTAAGACCCTGTTACCCCCCATTACCACCCTGTATAAAGATCCCTGTTATCCCCATTACCACCCTGTATAAAGACCCTGTTACCCCCTATTACCACCCTGTATTAAGACCCTGTTACCCCCCATTACCACCCTGTATAAAGATCCCTGTTATCCCTATTACCACCCTGTATTAAGACCCTGTTACCCCCTTTTACCACCCTGTATTAAGACCCTGTTACCCTCCATTACCACCCTGTATTGAGACCCTGTTACCCCCTATTACCACCCTGTATTGAGACCCTGTTACCCCCTATTACCACCCTGTATTAAGACCCTGTTACCCCCATTACCACCCTGTATTAAGACCCTGTTACCCCCTATTACCACCCTGTATGAAGATCCCTGTTACCCCCTTTTACCACCCTGTATTAAGACCCTGTTACCCCCCATTACCACCCTGTATTAAAACCCGGTTACCCTCCATTACCACCCTGTATTAAGACCCTGTTACCCTCTATTACCACCCTGTATTAAGACCCTGTTACCCCCTATTACCACCCTGTATTAAGACCCTGTTACCCTCCATTACCACCCTGTATAAAGACCCTGTTACCCTCCATTACCACCCTGTATTAAGACCCTGTTACCCTCCATTACCACCCTGTATTAAGACCCTGTTACCCCCTATTACCACCCTGTATTAAGACCCTGTTACCCTCCATTACCACCCTGTAGTAGGACCCTGTTACCCTCCATTACCACCCTGTATTAAGACCCTGTTACCCTCCATTACCACCCTGTATTGAGACCCTGTTACCCCCTATTACCACCCTGTTTTAAGACCCTGTTACCCTCCATTACCACCCTGTATTGAGACCCTGTTACCCCCCATTACCACCCTGTATTAAGACCCTGTTACCCCCCCCATTACCACCCTGTATTAAGACCCTGTTACCCTCCATTACCACCCTGTATTAAGACCCTGTTACCCCCTATTACCACCCTGTTTTAAGACCCTGTTACCCTCCATTACCACCCTGTATTGAGACCCTGTTACCCCCTATTACCACCCTGTATTAAGACCCTGTTAACCTCAATTACCACCCTGTATTAAGACCCTGTTACCCTCCATTACCACCCTGTATTAAGACCCTGTTACCTCCTATTACCACCCTGTATTTAGACCCTGTTACCCCCTATTACCACCCTGTATTAAGACCCTGTTACCCCCCATTACCACCCTGTATTGAGACCCTGTTACCCTCCATTACCACCCTGTATTAAGACCCTGTTACCCTCCATTACCACCCTGAATTAAGACCCTGTTACCCTCCATTACCACCCTGTATTAAGACCCTGTTACCCTCCATTACCACCCTGTAGTAGGACCCTGTTACCCTCCATTACCACCCTGTATTAAGACCCTGTTACCCCCTATTACCACCCTGTATTAAGACCCTGTTACCCTCCATTACCACCCTGTATTGAGACCCTGTTACCCCCTATTACCACCCTGTTTTAAGACCCTGTTACCCTCCATTACCACCCTGTATTGAGACCCTGTTACCCCCCATTACCACCCTGTATTAAGACCCTGTTACCCCCCCATTACCACCCTGTATTAAGACCCTGTTACCCTCCATTACCACCCTGTATTAAGACCCTGTTACCCCCTATTACCACCCTGTTTTAAGACCCTGTTACCCTCCATTACCACCCTGTATTGAGACCCTGTTACCCCCTATTACCACCCTGTATTAAGACCCTGTTAACCTCAATTACCACCCTGTATTAAGACCCTGTTACCCTCCATTACCACCCTGTATTAAGACCCTGTTACCTCCTATTACCACCCTGTATTTAGACCCTGTTACCCCCTATTACCACCCTGTATTAAGACCCTGTTACCCCCCATTACCACCCTGTATTGAGACCCTGTTACCCTCCATTACCACCCTGTATTAAGACCCTGTTACCCCCTATTACCACCCTGTATTAAGACCCTGTTACCCTCCATTATCACCCTGTATTAAGACCCTGTTACCCTCCATTACCACCCTGTATTAAGACCCTGTTACCCTCCATTACCACCCTGTAGTAGGACCCTGTTACCCTCCATTACCACCCTGTATTAAGACCCTGTTACCCCCTATTACCACCCTGTATTGAGACCCTGTTACCCCCTATTACCACCCTGTATTGAGACCCTGTTACCCCCTATTACCACCCTGTATTGAGACCCTGTTACCCCCTATTACCACCCTGTATTAAGACCCTGTTACCCCCTATTACCACCCTGTATTGAGACCCTGTTACCCCCTATTACCACCCTGTATTGAGACCCTGTTACCCCCTATTACCACCCTGTATTGAGACCCTGTTACCCCCCATTACCACCCTGTATTAAGACCCTGTTACCCCCTATTACCACCCTGTATTGAGACCGTTACCCCCATTACCACCCTGTATGAAGATCCCTGTTACCCCCTTTTACCACCCTGTATTAAGACCCTGTTACCCCCCATTACCACCCTGTATTAAAACCCGGTTACCCTCCATTACCACCCTGTATTAAGACCCTGTTACCCTCTATTACCACCCTGTATTAAGACCCTGTTACCCCCTATTACCACCCTGTATTAAGACCCTGTTACCCTCCATTACCACCCTGTATTAAGACCCTGTTACCCTCCATTACCACCCTGTATTAAGACCCTGTTACCCTCCATTACCACCCTGTATTAAGACCCTGTTACCCCCTATTACCACCCTGTATTAAGACCCTGTTACCCTCCATTACCACCCTGTAGTAGGACCCTGTTACCCTCCATTACCACCCTGTATTAAGACCCTGTTACCCCCTATTACCACCCTGTATTGAGACCCTGTTACCCCCTATTACCACCCTGTATTAAGACCCTGTTACCCCCCATTACCACCCTGTATTAAGACCCTGTTACCCCCCATTACCACCCTGTATAAAGATCCCTGTTATCCCTATTACCACCCTGTATTAAGACCCTGTTACCCCCTATTACCACCCTGTATTAAGACCCTGTTACCCCCCATTACCACCCTGTATTAAGACCCTGTTACCCCCCATTACCACCCTGTATAAAGATCCCTGTTATCCCCATTACCACCCTGTATAAAGATCCCTGTTATCCCTATTACCACCCTGTATTAAGACCCTGTTACCCCCTATTGCCACCCTGTATTAAGACCCTGTTACCCTCCATTACCACCCTGTATTAAGACCCTGTTACCCCCCATTACCACCCTGTATAAAGATCCCTGTTATCCCCATTACCACCCTGTATAAAGACCCTGTTACCCCCTATTACCACCCTGTATTAAGACCCTGTTACCCCCCATTACCACCCTGTATAAAGATCCCTGTTATCCCTATTACCACCCTGTATTAAGACCCTGTTACCCCCTTTTACCACCCTGTATTAAGACCCTGTTACCCTCCATTACCACCCTGTATTGAGACCCTGTTACCCCCTATTACCACCCTGTATTGAGACCCTGTTACCCCCTATTACCACCCTGTATTAAGACCCTGTTACCCCCCATTACCACCCTGTATTAAGACCCTGTTACCCCCTATTGCCACCCTGTATGAAGATCCCTGTTACCCCCTTTTACCACCCTGTATTAAGACCCTGTTACCCCCCATTACCACCCTGTATTAAAACCCGGTTACCCTCCATTACCACCCTGTATTAAGACCCTGTTACCCTCTATTACCACCCTGTATTAAGACCCTGTTACCCCCTATTACCACCCTGTATTAAGACCCTGTTACCCTCCATTACCACCCTGTATAAAGACCCTGTTACCCTCCATTACCACCCTGTATTAAGACCCTGTTACCCTCCATTACCACCCTGTATTAAGACCCTGTTACCCCCTATTACCACCCTGTATTAAGACCCTGTTACCCTCCATTACCACCCTGTAGTAGGACCCTGTTACCCTCCATTACCACCCTGTATTAAGACCCTGTTACCCTCCATTACCACCCTGTATTGAGACCCTGTTACCCCCTATTACCACCCTGTTTTAAGACCCTGTTACCCTCCATTACCACCCTGTATTGAGACCCTGTTACCCCCCATTACCACCCTGTATTAAGACCCTGTTACCCCCCCCATTACCACCCTGTATTAAGACCCTGTTACCCTCCATTACCACCCTGTATTAAGACCCTGTTACCCCCTATTACCACCCTGTTTTAAGACCCTGTTACCCTCCATTACCACCCTGTATTGAGACCCTGTTACCCCCTATTACCACCCTGTATTAAGACCCTGTTAACCTCAATTACCACCCTGTATTAAGACCCTGTTACCCTCCATTACCACCCTGTATTAAGACCCTGTTACCTCCTATTACCACCCTGTATTTAGACCCTGTTACCCCCTATTACCACCCTGTATTAAGACCCTGTTACCCCCCATTACCACCCTGTATTGAGACCCTGTTACCCTCCATTACCACCCTGTATTAAGACCCTGTTACCCTCCATTACCACCCTGTATTAAGACCCTGTTACCCTCCATTACCACCCTGTATTAAGACCCTGTTACCCTCCATTACCACCCTGTAGTAGGACCCTGTTACCCTCCATTACCACCCTGTATTAAGACCCTGTTACCCCCTATTACCACCCTGTATTGAGACCCTGTTACCCCCTATTACCACCCTGTATTGAGACCCTGTTACCCCCTATTACCACCCTGTATTGAGACCCTGTTACCCCCTATTACCACCCTGTATTAAGACCCTGTTACCCCCTATTACCACCCTGTATTGAGACCCTGTTACCCCCTATTACCACCCTGTATTGAGACCCTGTTACCCCCCATTACCACCCTGTATTAAGACCCTGTTACCCCCTATTACCACCCTGTATTGAGACCGTTACCCCCTATTACCACCCTGTATGAAGATCCCTGTTACCCCCTTTTACCACCCTGTATTAAGACCCTGTTACCCCCCATTACCACCCTGTATTAAAACCCGGTTACCCTCCATTACCACCCTGTATTAAGACCCTGTTACCCTCTATTACCACCCTGTATTAAGACCCTGTTACCCCCTATTACCACCCTGTATTAAGACCCTGTTACCCTCCATTACCACCCTGTATTAAGACCCTGTTACCCTCCATTACCACCCTGTATTAAGACCCTGTTACCCTCCATTACCACCCTGTATTAAGACCCTGTTACCCCCTATTACCACCCTGTATTAAGACCCTGTTACCCTCCATTACCACCCTGTAGTAGGACCCTGTTACCCTCCATTACCACCCTGTATTAAGACCCTGTTACCCCCTATTACCACCCTGTATTGAGACCCTGTTACCCCCTATTACCACCCTGTATTAAGACCCTGTTACCCCCCATTACCACCCTGTATTAAGACCCTGTTACCCCCCATTACCACCCTGTATAAAGATCCCTGTTATCCCTATTACCACCCTGTATTAAGACCCTGTTACCCCCTATTACCACCCTGTATTAAGACCCTGTTACCCCCCATTACCACCCTGTATTAAGACCCTGTTACCCCCCATTACCACCCTGTATAAAGATCCCTGTTATCCCCATTACCACCCTGTATAAAGATCCCTGTTATCCCTATTACCACCCTGTATTAAGACCCTGTTACCCCCTATTACCACCCTGTATTAAGACCCTGTTACCCCCCTATTACCACCCTGTATTAAGACCCTGTTACCCCCCATTACCACCCTGTATAAAGATCCCTGTTATCCCCATTACCACCCTGTATAAAGACCCTGTTACCCCCTATTACCACCCTGTATTAAGACCCTGTTACCCCCCATTACCACCCTGTATAAAGATCCCTGTTATCCCTATTACCACCCTGTATTAAGACCCTGTTACCCCCTATTACCACCCTGTATTAAGACCCTGTTACCCCCCATTACCACCCTGTATAAAGATCCCTGTTATCCCCATTACCACCCTGTATTAAGACCCTGTTACCCCCCATTACCACCCTGTATAAAGATCCCTGTTTCTCCCTATTACCACCCTGTATAAAGATCCCTGTTCCTCCCTATTACCAACCTGTGCTTAAAGAGTCAGACTTAGTCATTTCCGGTGAGAGACTGGTTTCTATATATTTAACTTGAGTGCTTCACTCAGGGCTGGAAAGCGAGGCTACCAATCCTTCCCTGGTAAGATCTGTAATTTATAAGAATAACAAACCGTTTGTGTCTTTTTTAGGGCCTGGGGATGGGAGGCTATCAGGAAAGATTAGCATACTAAGAAAAATAGGGAAGATAAATGTGGGTGAAAAAAGTTATGCCGGAGAAAGAGAGTAAGAAAGATGGATGGAATAGAAAGATACAGAGAGAAAGATGGATGAAATAGAAAGAGACAGAGAGAAAGATGGACGAAATAGAAAGAGACAGAGAGAAAGATGGACGGAATAGAAAGAGGCAGAGAGAAAGATGGACGAAAGAGACAGAGAGAAAGATGGAAGGAATAGAAAGAGGCAGAGAGAAAGATGGATGAAATAGAAAGAGACAGAGAGAAAGATGGACAGAATAGAAAGAGACAGAGAGAAAGATGGACGGAATAGAAAGAGGCAGAGAGAAAGATGGACGAAAGAGACAGAGAGAAAGATGGACGGAATAGAAAGAGGCAGAGAGAAAGATGGACAGAATAGAAAGAGACAGAGAAAGATGGATGGAAGAGAGAAAGAAAGAGCTATTGAGTGAGAGGTAGTGTGAGGTGAGTGTTGTGAGTGATGCTGATTCCTTGGTGGTTTCCTATTTGATAACTAGGTCATTGGGAGTTTTGTACTTTTCTTTCTCTTGGCAATCTCTTTCTTACATTAAAGGCCCAGTGCAGTCCAAAACGGGATTGTCCTGTGTTTTATATATTTCCACGCTATGAGGTTGGAATAATACTGTGAAATTGTGAATGTTATGATAATGACCTTTTAGTGTATGAGCTGTTTGAAAAGACTGTCTGAAATTTCTGGCTGTTTTGGTCAGATGGAGTTTTGGCCTGCCTGGTGACATCATTTTGTTAATAGACCAATAAGAAAGAGTTCCAAACCTCTCTGCCAATAACATCTATTTTTCAGTTTTCCCCTCCCCACTCACATGCTGACCAGACCACCCACGTTGCGTGTGCGAGCCTGGCAAAATAAATGTACACTTACATGTTATTCAATCATTTCATCCAAACTGCTCACACGAGTCAACGGCATCTGTGTAGCCAGGTGTTAAAATAGGACTTTGTTCTATTTTAAACACTTGACACGCCACAAATCCCCCCTCTCCCATCTACTCATTGGTTTTTACAAGCATATACCCATGTGGGTGATTGAAAGATGAACGAGGTCCACACTCCAGTCCAGTTGGTTGCGGTAATGCACCTTAAAGTTGGTTGCCAACTGCCAAAAAATCCACGGAAGAAAAAGAATGAACGAGGAGAGATTTATCAAAGAAAACTAACTAAAAACTATTTTGTGTGTCTCAAAATGGGTCCAAAAGATCCAACTAAAAAAAGGACCATATGCATTTCAGGTAAAATAACAACCCAATGTTTATATCCCAGGACAAATTAGCTAGAAATAGCAAGCTAGCTAGCTAAATGTCCATAAATGTTTCATACTGTACGTGTTTTGACCTGTCCCCCCAAAAATATAGTTGGTTCACAGTTGGTTTTGCTATTTTATGAACTTGTCTGGTGGGAATATACAAAATCCACATGCTCAACATGCGCACAATCACAGTAAGGTACTTAATTCTTATTCAGAAATGATTTGATATTGAGATAAAAATGGCTGCATTAGACCTTAGCATCTCTTTCTTTTTCCAAATCATCTCTTTCCCTCCCCACTGGAAAAGCCAATACTGTGTCATGACGTTGGCCTGTGGGTAAGGTTTATGACCTCCCCCATAAATACCTTTCTCCCTTCCCTCTCTCTCTGACTCTACAGAGGGACTCTTGAATAGCCTTTGTTAAACATAGAGAGTCTGGGAACATCAAACAAGTGGGGGGAAAGGAACCATATTTCGGTAATAGAACCAGTTGAAAAAATGCGTTGGTACTTAATGAATATGATGTCAGTTCGGTTGTCATCTGAGACATTATGATTGATGACAGGACGACAAACTGTATCTGGGAAAGTCTACACATTATAGTTTCACATGGAATTGTTGTGCAATTTAAATGCAATTTAAATGAAGCTATTTGTGAAAAGATTAAATGTAATTTTAGCTTCCAAATGAGAGAATTGGGTTTTCATAAGATTAGAGCTCTGCTCACTCAGTGGCCCGCCCCTGTGAAGAGACATTGGTTATAAACTATGAAACACACCCTTCTCCCTCCACTATATAAGCCCTTGACGAAAATGTAACCTTCTGTTCCGGGTACATTAGGACGACGGTCCGATGTCAGAATGATTCAGATAATAACTACAGAACGAAGCCAACCTCAGCGTGAGCTTTGGTTGCGAATGGTATGAACTCTTATTCGCTACAGAAGTGATACCTCCTAGCCGTTGAGTTAGCAGCGGCTGCTGTAAACGTGGGCTAGGAGAGGACAGACAGAGTATCCCGTCTACCACACAATGACGACACCACAACGTTTCCCGTTCACCACCAGATACGCTCTTCAAAGGACAAAGGACTCTGTTGGGCAACACGGCCTTCCATCTACCACCAACCTATTGAAGCGCAGCTCAGAGTAAATATTTATTGCATTTTCCTTTTCCAAATGGGCGGTAATTTAGAATGCATAAGATTCTGTATTTACGATAGAGTAGCTGCCTACGGCCCGATAGAGACATAGCTTCTCCCTTTGTTCCTCAGTCTTCCCACTCTTTCACTCAAACCCAACCCCCTTACCTTTGTGTAACCAGCTGTCATATCTGCTCCATCCACTAGGGACGTTTTCCTTTATGACGTAATTTGTAATCAATGTATGGTTCATTCTGTGTATATGTAATTCTGTATGATTAGTTAGGTATTTAGTAAATAATTAAACCCAATTTTGTATTGCTGATTCAACTTGTTAGCCAGGGTTTGTGAAGATAACCAAGAATTTACAACTTTCAGATGAGACTGAAATAATATTGACTGCTATTGATGTAAAATATTATTAGGTCTCTATAAATATTATTTCGTGGTGCCCCGACTTTCTAGTTAATTACATTTACATGATTAGCTCAATCAGGTAATATTAATTACAGAGAAAGGATTTTATAGAATAGCATGTCATATCATTTAATCCGGCATAGCCAAAGACACGACAACTGTTTGGCAACATAATGTGCTGTAATGTCCCACTCATCTAAGTGAGAACAGATCCTCTACAGTCAATTGAGGGGACAGAGGTTATTCAAACCACAGCGTTTTAACAACACCTTCAGAGCCAGACCTTTTAAAGTTGCCTGACAACTGCTTCAATCCCATATCGCTGAGACAGATTGAGATTAGAGCAGTGACAGAACTGCAAACCAGAAGCGCCACTGTGTCAAACTGAAATCCTTTAGAAAGAGGGATTGGTGAGCATGGCTGGGTCTATGGTTCTTGCCGCAAATCCTACATCACTGACGGCCCAAATCCTCAAGACTGGTGGAGCGCTGTGTGTGTGTGTGTGTGTGTGTGTAATCCTCTAAGCTGCATTTGCACAAATGATCCAAGTCCAATCTCTACTGCTACTGTCACGCCCATCGTTGAAGGAAGACCAAGGTGCAGCGTGGTAAGCGTACATTTCTCCTTTATTTAAAATGACGCCAACAAAACAATAAACCATACAAAACGACCGTGAAGCTTAAGGGCTATAGTGCCACAAACAAAGACAACTACCCACAAGAAAGGAGGGAAAAAGGGCTACCTAAGTATTGTTCCCAATCAGAGACAACGATAGACAGCTGTCCCTGATTGAGAACCATACCCAGCCAAAACATAGAAACACAAAATCATAGAAAACAAAACATAGAATGCCCACCCCAAATCACACCCTGATCAAACCAAATAGAGACATATAAAGGCTCTAAGGTCAGGGCATGACAGTACCCCCCCCCCCCCCCCCCCCCAAAGGTGCGGACTCCGGCCGCAAAACCTGAACCTATAGGGGAGGGTCTGGGTGGGCATCTATCCACGGTGGTGGCTCAGGTGTGGGACGCAGACCCCGCTCCACCACTGGCTCACCTCACTTTGGTGGCACCTCTGTTGCGGGGACCCTCGTCCCCGACCCCGGACTGGGCACCCTCGTTGCGGGCCCCGGACTGGGCACCCTCGTTGCGGGCCCCGGACTGGGGACCCTCGTTGCGGGCCCCGGACTGGGGACCCTCGTTGCTCGTCGCTGGAGGCTCCGGACTGGGGACCGTTGCTGGGGGCTACGGACTAGGGACCGTCGCTGGAGGCTCCGGACTGGAGACCATCATGGGAGGCTTCGTGCCATGACTCCTCACTGGAGGCTTCGTGCCATGTATCATCACTAGAGGCTTCATGCCATGGATCATCACTGGAGGCTTCGCGCCATGGATCATCACTGGAGGCTTCGTGCCATGGATCAGCACTGGAGGCTTCGTGCCATGGATCCTCACTGGAGGCTTCGTGCCATGGATCATCACTGGAGGCTTCTCGCAATGGATCATCACTGGAGGCTTCTTGCCATGGATCATCACCGGAGTGAGGAGACGTATGGGCATTCTGGTACGTGGAGCTGCCACAAGGCTCACCAGGCTGGGGAAACATACAGGAGGCCTGGTTGTGGCAGCAGGCACAGGACTCACCTGTTCCACAGGTGAATGTTCATTAATTGTTTATGGTTCATTGAACAAGCATGTGAAACAGTGTTTAAACTCTTTGCAATGAAGATCTGTGAAGTTATTTTGGGATTTTTACGAATTATCTTTGAAAGACAGGGTCCTGAAAAAGGGCCGTTTCTTTTTTTGCTGAGTTTACATGCATATTGTGATGTATACCCAGCTGGATGCTAGTGAAGTACGAGGACAAATCCATGCAACTTCTCTGGTCATTGAAAGACGAGGGCTCCAGAAATCATGTTGTTTCTGTTGCTGTACCTCGTGTCATACACGTAGAGAATAATTTCATCATCCTGTAATGCGATGGACTGAGTTGCTCTGAATTCCTCAAACAGTCATAGAGCGTTTGGGTGAAGGGTTGTAAGTACACCATAGAGCCTCATCCTGTAACCACACACTAATGGTATAACTCTGCGCTGAAACTGCAGTGTTTGGTCTGGCTACTTTAGTTGCTAGAGAAGAGAAGGGGCTGTTGGGTGTTCCTGTCAGGCCAAAGTACAGTAAGAGAAACCAGCTCGCGTCCTCCAATGAGAGAGAGGGGCCTCTGGTTAAAACAGCTCTGGCTGGGTTTGTTTTTCTTCAGAGGAACAAAGAGAAACCCTCAGCTTCGTTGATTCGTAGGGAGTGTGTTAGCATGTGTCTGTGTGCTGAGTAGCTGTGCTTACCGCTGCGGCTCCGTAGCATCCTAGCTGAGACTCCGTTGGTTCTGATAGGGGGGTTGGTGATTGTACTTTCCACTGAGCTCACCTCTCCTCCGGGTTGTTTCATAAGCTCTGTTATGGTCCTGTAGATGGACAAACAAACATTACAGTTAGACTTCAGTCATTTAGAATGACTCTCTACATGTATGTGGATTTAAGGAGGAACAACATGAGCAGGGATTGAAACAGCAATTCTGCGGTTACAGGCAATCGACCCAAGCACTAAACCTAAACTTCTGGGCCAATGACTCCTCATAGCGCCCCATCGTTAGCCACTGTGCGTGGCTGTAGGCTTAGTCAAAGCCAAAAATAAGGGCAGCAACACTGCAGGGGAACATGGTAGAAAGTGATGGGAGCCAGAGAATTGGGCTGAATGTGTGACAACATAATCTGCAGAGAGAAAGAGTGAGAGTAACACTGAAAATAGGCCATTTTAATTGCGTGTAATCTTATAAGACACACACTGTCACAGTCACAAATACCCCCAAACACACTGTCACGTCATTGAGTTGTGTGTAAGGGAACACACTGCTGTAGTGACAGACATTGTGTGTGTGTGTGTGTGTGTGTGTGTGTGTGTGTGTGTGTGTGTGTGTGTGTGTGTGTGTGTGTGTGTGTGTGTGTGTGTGTGTGTGTGTGTGTGTGTGTGTGTGTGTGTGTGTGTGTGTTAGGGACCCAGGCCTCAGGAGGTGTGGGGGGCCAGGGCTGTCCTCTCCTGGGAGGGCTTTCCTGAACAAATAGACCTTCCCCTGGGCTGTGGTTCAGTGTACAGTACATTGTGTGCCAGGAATGTGTCTAAATGTTGGGAGGGTGCTAGGGTGTAAAATGCCCTCCCTAGCTGAGCAGAGCAGAATGGGGATCAGCTGAGGGAGATATGTACACTTAAAAAAAGGGTTCTTCAGCTGTCCCCATAGGAGAACCAGGTAGAACCCTCTCTAGAAAGGGTTTGACATGGAACCCAAAAGGATTCTTCTCCCTGCAACCAAAAAGGGTACTCCTTTTAAAGAACACTTTTTTTCAGCCAATGGGTTCTAGGTAGCATTGTTTTTTCAAAGAGTATATTATATGGGCAGAGATATGTATCATATGGGGAGAGATATGTATCGTATAGGGAGAGAGAGATGTATCATATGAAGAGAGAGATGTATCATGTGGAGAGATGTTTCATGTGGAGAGAGAGATGTATCATGTGAGGAGAAAGATGTATCATATGGAGAGAGATATGTCTCATATGGGGAGAGATATGTCTCATATGGGGAGAGATATGTATCATATGGGGAGAGATATGTATCATATGGGGAGAAATATGTATCATATGGGGAGAAATATGTATCATATGGGGAGAGATATGTATCATGGGGAGAGATATGTATCATATGGGGAGAGAGATGTATCATATGGAGAGATATGTATCATGTGGAGAGAGAGATGTATCATGTGGGGAGAGATATGTATCATGTGGGGAGAGATATGTATCATATGGGGAGAGATATGTATCATGTGGAGAGAGAGATGTATCATGGGGAGAGATATGTATCATATGGGGAGAGAGATGTATCATATGGGGAGAGATATGTATCATGTGGAGAGAGAGATGTATCATATGGGGAGAGATATGTATCATGTGGAGAGAGATGTATCATATGAAGAGAGCGATGTATCATGTGGAGAGAGATGTATC
This sequence comes from Salvelinus fontinalis, assembly GCF_029448725.1. Classification (NCBI taxonomy): domain Eukaryota; kingdom Metazoa; phylum Chordata; class Actinopteri; order Salmoniformes; family Salmonidae; genus Salvelinus; species Salvelinus fontinalis. The sequence goes on from NC_074665.1 coordinate 79,321,245, forward strand.
ATATGGAGAGAGATGTATCATATGGAGAGATATGTATCATGTGGAGAGAGATGTATCATATGAAGACAGCGATGTATCATATGGAGAGATATGTATCATATGGGGAGAGATATGTATCATATGGGGAGAGAGATGTATCATATGGGGAGAGAGATGTATCATATAGGGAGAGATATGTATCATATGGGGAGAGATATGTCTCATATGGGGAAAGATATGTATCATATGGGGAGAGATATGTATCATATGGGGAGAGATATGTATCATGTGGAGGGATATGTATCATGGGGAGAGATATGTATCATATGGGGAGAGATATGTATCATGTGGGGAGAGAGAGATGTATCATGTGGAGAGATATGTTTCATATGGGGAGAGATATGTTTCATATGGGGAGAGATATGTATCATATGGGGAGAGATATGTATCATGTGGGGAGAGATATGTATCATGTGGGGAGATATGTTTCATATGGGGAGAGATATGTTTCATATGGGGAGAGATATGTATCATGTGGGGAGAGATATGTTTCATGTGGGGAGAGATATGTTTCATATGGGGAGAGATATGTATCATATGGGGAGAGATATGTATCATGTGGGGAGAGATATGAATCATGTGGGGAGATATGTTTCATATGGGGAGAGATATGTTTCATATGGGGAGAGATATGTATCATATGGGGAGAGATATGTATCATGTGGGGAGAGATATGTATCATGTGGGGAGAGAGATGTATCATGTGGGGAGAGAGATGTATCACGTGGGGAGAGATATGTATCGTATGGGGAGAGATATGTATCATATGTGGAGAGATATGTATCATATGGGGAGAGAGAGATGTATCATGTGGGGAGAGAGAGATGTATCATGTGGGGAGAGAGAGATGTATCATGGGGAGAGATATGTATCATATGGGGAGAGAGAGATGTATCGTGTGGTGAGAGAGAGATGTATCATGGGGAGAGATATGTATCATATGGGGAGAGAGAGATGTATCATGTGGGGAGAGAGAGATGTATCATGGGGAGAGAGATGTATCATATGGGGAGAGATATGTATCGTATGGGGAGATATGTATCATATGGGGAGAGATATGTATCGTATGGGGAAAGATATGTGTCATGGGGAGAGAGATGTATCGTATGGGGAGAGATATGTATCGTATGGGGAGAGAGATGTATCATGGGGAGAGATATGTATCATGTGGAGAGAGAAATGTATCATATGGGGAGAGATATGTATCATATGGGGAGAGAGATGTATCATGGGGAGAGATATGTATCATGTGGAGAGAGAGATGTATCATATGGGGAGAGATATGTGTCATGTGGAGCGAGAGATGTATCATATGGGGAGAGATATGTATCATATGTGGAGAGATATGTATCATATGTGGAGAGATATGTATCATATGGGGAGAGATATGTATCATATGGGGAGAGATATGTATCATATGGGGAGAGAGATGTATCATATGTGGAGAGATATGTATCATGTGGAGAGAGAGATGTATCATATGGGGAGAGATATGTATCATATGTGGAGAGATATGTATCATATGGGGAGAGATATGTATCATATGGGGAGAGATATGTATCATATGGGGAGAGAGATGTATCATATGTGGAGAGATATGTATCATGTGGAGAGAGAGATGTATCATATGGGGAGAGATATGTATCATATGTGGAGAGATATGTATCATATGGGGAGAGATATGTATCATATGGGGAGAGATATGTATCATATGGTGAGAGATATGTATCATGTGGGGAGAGAGATGTATCATATGGGGAGAGAGATGTATCATGGGGAGAGATATGTCTCATATGGGGAGAGATATGTCTCATATGGGGAAAGATATGTCTCATATGGGGAGAGATATGTCTTATATGGGGAGAGATATGTATCATGGGGAGAGATATGTATCATATGGGGAGAGATATGTATCATGTGGGGAGAGAGATGTATCATATGGGGAGAGAGATGTATCATGGGGAGAGATATGTCTCATATGGGGAGAGATATGTCTCATATGGGGAAAGATATGTCTCATATGGGGAGAGATATGTCTTATATGGGGAGAGATATGTATCATGGGGAGAGATATGTATCATATGGGGAGAGAGATGTATCATATGTGGAGAGATATGTATCATGTGGGGAGAGAGATGTATCATATGGGGAGAGAGATGTCTTATAAGGGGAGAGATATGTATCATATGGGGAGAGAGATGTATCATATGTGGAGAGATATGTATCATATGGGGAGAGATATGTATCATATGGGGAGAGAGATGTATCATATGTGGAGAGATATGTATCATATGTGGAGAGATATGTATCATATGTGGAGAGATATGTATCATATGGGGAGAGATATGTATCATGTGGAGAGAGAGATGTATCATATGGGGAGAGATATGTATCATGTGGGGAGAGAGATGTATCATATGGGGAGAGAGATATGTATCATATGGGGAGAGATATGTATCATGTGGAGAGAGAGATGTATCATATGTGGAGAGATATGTATCATATGTGGAGAGATATGTATCATATGTGGAGAGATATGTATCATATGGGGAGAGATATGTATCATGTGGAGAGAGAGATGTATCATATGGGGAGAGATATGTATCATGTGGGGAGAGAGATGTATCATATGGGGAGAGAGATATGTATCATATGGGGAGAGATATGTATCATGTGGAGAGAGAGATGTATCATATGGGGAGAGAGATGTATCATATGGGGAGAGAGATGTATCATATGTGGAGAGATATGTGTCATATGTGGAGAGATATGTATCATATGGGGAGAGAGAGATGTATCATGTGGGGAGAGATATGTATCATTTGGGGAGAGATATGTATCATATGGGGAGAGATATGTATCATGTGGAGAGAGAGATGTATCATATGGGGAGAGAGATGTATCATATGGGGAGAGAGATGTATCATATGTGGAGAGATATGTATCATATGTGGAGAGATATGTATCATATGGGGAGAGATATGTATCATGTGGAGAGAGAGATGTATCATATGGGGAGAGATATGTATCATATGGGGAGAGATATGTATCATATGGGGAGAGATATGTATCATATGGGGAGAGATATGTATCATGTGGAGAGATATGTATCATGTGGAGAGAGAGATGTATCATATGTGGAGAGAAAGATGTATCATATGGGGAGAGAGATGTATCATATGGGGAGAGATATGTATCATGTGGAGAGAGAGATGTATCATATAGGGAGAGAGATGTATCATATGGGGAGAGATATGTATCATATGGGGAGAGAAATGTATCATATGGGGAGAGATATGTGTCATATGGGGAGAGATATGTATCATGTGGAGAGAGAGATGTATCATATGTGGAGAGAGAGATGTATCATATGGGGAGAGATATGTATCATATGTGGAGAGATATGTGTCATATGTGGAGAGATATGTATCATATGGGGAGAGATATGTATCAAATGGAGAGATATGTATCATATGGGGAGAGATATGTATCATGTGGGGAAAGATATGTATCATATGGGGAGAGATATGTATCATGTGGAGGGATATGTATCATGGGGAGAGATATGTATCATATGGGGAGAGATATGTATCATATGGGGAGAGAGATGTATCATATGGGGAGAGAGATGTATCATATAGGGAGAGATATGTATCATATGGGGAGAGATATGTCTCATATGGGGAAAGATATGTATCATATGGGGAGAGATATGTATCATATGGGGAGAGATATGTATCATGTGGAGGGATATGTATCATGGGGAGAGATATGTATCATATGGGGAGAGATATGTATCATGTGGGGAGAGAGAGATGTATCATGTGGAGAGATATGTTTCATATGGGGAGAGATATGTTTCATATGGGGAGAGATATGTATCATATGGGGAGAGATATGTATCATGTGGGGAGAGATATGTATCATGTGGGGAGATATGTTTCATATGGGGAGAGATATGTATCATGTGGGGAGAGATATGTTTCATGTGGGGAGAGATATGTTTCATATGGGGAGAGATATGTATCATATGGGGAGAGATATGTATCATGTGGGGAGAGATATGTATCATGTGGGGAGATATGTTTCATATGGGGAGAGATATGTTTCATATGGGGAGAGATATGTATCCTATGGGGAGAGATATGTATCATGTGGGGAGAGATATGTATCATGTGGGGAGAGAGATGTATCATGTGGGGAGAGAGATGTATCACGTGGGGAGAGATATGTATCGTATGGGGAGAGATATGTATCATATGTGGAGAGATATGTATCATATGGGGAGAGAGAGATGTATCATGTGGGGAGAGAGAGATGTATCATGTGGGGAGAGAGAGATGTATCATGGGGAGAGATATGTATCATATGGGGAGAGAGAGATGTATCGTGTGGTGAGAGAGAGATGTATCATGGGGAGAGATATGTATCATATGGGGAGAGAGAGATGTATCATGTGGGGAGAGAGAGATGTATCATATGGGGAGAGATATGTATCGTATGGGGAGATATGTATCATATGGGGAGAGATATGTATCGTATGGGGAAAGATATGTGTCATGGGGAGAGAGATGTATCGTATGGGGAGAGATATGTATCGTATGGGGAGAGAGATGTATCATGGGGAGAGATATGTATCATGTGGAGAGAGAAATGTATCATATGGGGAGAGATATGTATCATATGGGGAGAGAGATGTATCATGGGGAGAGATATGTATCATGTGGAGAGAGATATGTATCATATGTGGAGAGATATGTATCATATGGGGAGAGAGAGATGTATCATGTGGGGAGAGAGAGATGTATCATGTGGGGAGAGAGAGATGTATCATGGGGAGAGATATGTATCATATGGGGAGAGAGAGATGTATCGTGTGGTGAGAGAGAGATGTATCATGGGGAGAGATATGTATCATATGGGGAGAGAGAGATGTATCATGTGGGGAGAGAGAGATGTATCATGGGGAGAGAGATGTATCATATGGGGAGAGATATGTATCGTATGGGGAGATATGTATCATATGGGGAGAGATATGTATCGTATGGGGAAAGATATGTGTCATGGGGAGAGAGATGTATCGTATGGGGAGAGATATGTATCGTATGGGGAGAGAGAAATGTATCATATGGGGAGAGATATGTATCATATGGGGAGAGAGATGTATCATGGGGAGAGATATGTATCATGTGGAGAGAGAGATGTATCATATGGGGAGAGATATGTATCATGTGGAGAGAGATGTATCATATGAAGAGAGCGATGTATCATGTGGAGAGAGATGTATCATATGGAGAGAGATGTATCATATGGAGAGATATGTATCATGTGGAGAGAGATGTATCATATGAAGACAGCGATTTATCATATGGAGAGATATGTATCATATGGGGAGAGATATGTATCATATGGGGAGAGAGATGTATCATATGGGGAGAGAGATGTATCATATAGGGAGAGATATGTATCATATGGGGAGAGATATGTCTCATATGGGGAAAGATATGTATCATATGGGGAGAGATATGTATCATATGGGGAGAGATATGTATCATGTGGAGGGATATGTATCATGGGGAGAGATATGTATCATATGGGGAGAGATATGTATCATGTGGGGAGAGAGAGATGTATCATGTGGAGAGATATGTTTCATATGGGGAGAGATATGTTTCATATGGGGAGAGATATGTATCATATGGGGAGAGATATGTATCATGTGGGGAGAGATATGTATCATGTGGGGAGATATGTTTCATATGGGGAGAGATATGTTTCATATGGGGAGAGATATGTATCATGTGGGGAGAGATATGTTTCATATGGGGAGAGATATGTATCATATGGGGAGAGAGAGATGTATCATGTGGGGAGAGAGAGATGTATCATGTGGGGAGAGAGAGATGTATCATGGGGAGAGATATGTATCATATGGGGAGAGAGAGATGTATCGTGTGGTGAGAGAGAGATGTATCATGGGGAGAGATATGTATCATATGGGGAGAGAGAGATGTATCATGTGGGGAGAGAGAGATGTATCATGGGGAGAGAGATGTATCATATGGGGAGAGATATGTATCGTATGGGGAGATATGTATCATATGGGGAGAGATATGTATCGTATGGGGAAAGATATGTGTCATGGGGAGAGAGATGTATCGTATGGGGAGAGATATGTATCGTATGGGGAGAGAGATGTATCATGGGGAGAGATATGTATCATGTGGAGAGAGAAATGTATCATATGGGGAGAGATATGTATCATATGGGGAGAGAGATGTATCATGGGGAGAGATATGTATCATGTGGAGAGAGAGATGTATCATATGGGGAGAGATATGTATCATGTGGAGAGAGATGTATCATATGAAGAGAGCGATGTATCATGTGGAGAGAGATGTATCATATGGAGAGAGATGTATCATATGGAGAGATATGTATCATGTGGAGAGAGATGTATCATATGAAGACAGCGATGTATCATATGGAGAGATATGTATCATATGGGGAGAGATATGTATCATATGGGGAGAGAGATGTATCATATGGGGAGAGAGATGTATCATATAGGGAGAGATATGTATCATATGGGGAGAGATATGTCTCATATGGGGAAAGATATGTATCATATGGGGAGAGATATGTATCATATGGGGAGAGATATGTATCATGTGGAGGGATATGTATCATGGGGAGAGATATGTATCATATGGGGAGAGATATGTATCATGTGGGGAGAGAGAGATGTATCATGTGGAGAGATATGTTTCATATGGGGAGAGATATGTTTCATATGGGGAGAGATATGTATCATATGGGGAGAGATATGTATCATGTGGGGAGAGATATGTATCATGTGGGGAGATATGTTTCATATGGGGAGAGATATGTTTCATATGGGGAGAGATATGTATCATGTGGGGAGAGATATGTTTCATATGGGGAGAGATATGTATCATATGGGGAGAGATATGTATCATGTGGGGAGAGATATGTATCATGTGGGGAGATATGTTTCGTATGGGGAGAGATATGTTTCATATGGGGAGAGATATGTATCATATGGGGAGAGATATGTATCATGTGGGGAGAGATATGTATCATGTGGGGAGAGAGATGTATCATGTGGGGAGAGAGATGTATCACGTGGGGAGAGATATGTATCGTATGGGGAGAGATATGTATCATATGTGGAGAGATATGTATCATATGGGGAGAGAGAGTGTATCATGTGTGGAGAGAGAGATGTATCATGTGGGGAGAGAGAGATGTATCATGGGGAGAGATATGTATCATATGGGGAGAGAGAGATGTATCGTGTGGTGAGAGAGAGATGTATCATGGGGAGAGATATGTATCATATGGGGAGAGAGAGATGTATCATGTGGGGAGAGAGAGATGTATCATGGGGAGAGAGATGTATCATATGGGGAGAGATATGTATCGTATGGGGAGATATGTATCATATGGGGAGAGATATGTATCGTATGGGGAAAGATATGTGTCATGGGGAGAGAGATGTATCGTATGGGGAGAGATATGTATCGTATGGGGAGAGATGTATCATGGGGAGAGATATGTATCATGTGGAGAGAGAAATGTATCATATGGGGAGAGATATGTATCATATGGGGAGAGAGATGTATCATGGGGAGAGATATGTATCATGTGGAGAGAGAGATGTATCATGTGGGGAGAGAGATGTATCATGTGGGGAGAGAGATGTATCATATGGGGAGAGATATGTGTCATGTGGAGAGAGAGATGTATCATATGGGGAGAGATATGTATCATATGTGGAGAGATATGTATCATATGGGGAGAGATATGTATCATATGGGGAGAGATATGTATCATATGGGGAGAGATATGTATCATGTGGGGAGAGAGATGTATCATATGGGGAGAGAGATGTATCATGGGGAGAGATATGTCTCATATGGGGAGAGATATGTCTCATATGGGGAAAGATATGTCTCATATGGGGAGAGATATGTCTTATATGGGGAGAGATATGTATCATGGGGAGAGATATGTATCATATGGGGAGAGAGATGTATCATATGTGGAGAGATATGTATCATGTGGGGAGAGAGATGTATCATATGGGGAGAGAGATGTCTTATAAGGGGAGAGATATGTATCATATGGGGAGAGAGATGTATCATATGTGGAGAGATATGTATCATATGGGGAGAGATATGTATCATATGGGGAGAGAGATGTATCATATGTGGAGAGATATGTATCATATGTGGAGAGATATGTATCATATGTGGAGAGATATGTATCATATGGGGAGAGATATGTATCATGTGGTGAGAGAGATGTATCATATGGGGAGAGATATGTATCATGTGGGGAGAGAGATGTATCATATGGGGAGAGAGATATGTATCATATGGGGAGAGATATGTATCATGTGGAGAGAGAGATGTATCATATGTGGAGAGATATGTATCATATGTGGAGAGATATGTATCATATGGGGAGAGATATGTATCATGTGGAGAGAGAGATGTATCATATGGGGAGAGATATGTATCATGTGGGGAGAGAGATGTATCATATGGGGAGAGAGATATGTATCATATGGGGAGAGATATGTATCATGTGGGGAGAGAGATGTATCATGTGGAGAGAGATGTATCATGTGGAGAGAGATATGTATCATATGGGGAGAGAGAGATGTATCATGTGGGGAGAGATATGTATCATTTGGGGAGAGATATGTATCATATGGGGAGAGATATGTATCATGTGGAGAGAGAGATGTATCATATGGGGAGAGAGATGTATCATATGGGGAGAGATATGTATCATATGGGGAGAGAGATGTATCATATGTGGAGAGATATGTATCATATGTGGAGAGATATGTATCATATGGGGAGAGATATGTATCATGTGGAGAGAGAGATGTATCATATGGGGAGAGATATGTATCATATGGGGAGAGATATGTATCATATGGGGAGAGATATGTATCATATGGGGAGAGATATGTATCATGTGGAGAGATATGTATCATGTGGAGAGAGAGATGTATCATATGTGGAGAGAAAGATGTATCATATGGGGAGAGAGATGTATCATATGGGGAGAGATATGTATCATGTGGAGTATCATATGGGGAGAGAGATGTATCATATGGGGAGAGATATGTATCATATGGGGAGAGATATGTATCATATGGGGAGAGATATGTATCATATGGGGAGAGATATGTATCATGTGGAGAGATATGTATCATGTGGAGAGAGAGATGTATCATATGTGGAGAGAGAGATGTATCATATGGGGAGAGAGATGTATCATATGGGGAGAGAGATGTATCATATGGGGAGAGAGATGTATCATATGGGGAGAGATATGTATCATATGGGGAGAGATATGTATCATATGGGGAGAGAGATGTATCATATGGGGAGAGAGATGTATCAAATGTGGAGAGATATGTATCATATGTGGAGAGATATGTATCATATGCGGAGAGATATGTATCATATGGGGAGAGATATGTATCATATGGAGAGATATGTATCATATGGGGAGAGATATGTATCATGTGGGGAAAGATATGTATCATATGGGGAGAGATATGTATCATATGGAGAGATATGTATCATATGGAGAGAGATATGTATCATGTGGGGAAAGATATGTATCATATGGGGAGAGATATGTATCATATGGGGAGAGATATGTATCATGTGGACAGATATGTATCATGTGGACAGATATGTATCATATGGGGAGAGATATGTATCATGTGGAGAGAGAGATGTATCATATGGGGAGAGAGATGTATCATATGGGGAGAGATATGTATCATATGGGGAGAGAGATGTATCATATGGGGAGAGATATGTATCATGTGGGGAGAGAGATGTATCATGTGGGGAGAGAGATGTATCATGTGGGGAGAGAGATGTATCATGTGGAGAGAGATATGTATCATATGGGGAGAGAGATGTATCATATGTGGAGAGATATTTATCATATGGGGAGAGATATGTATCATGTGGAGAGAGAGATGTATCATATGGGGAGAGAGATGTATCATATGGGGAGAGATATGTATCATATGGGGAGAGATATGTATCATATGGGGAGAGATATGTATCATATGGGGAGAGATATGTATCATGTGGAGAGAGATGTATCATATGTGGAGAGAGAGATGTATCATATGGGGAGAGAGATGTATCATATGTGGAGAGATATGTATCATATGGGGAGAGATATGTATCATATGGGGAGAGAGATGTATCATATGTGGAGAGATATTTATCATATGTGGAGAGATATGTATCATATGTGGAGAGATATGTATCATATGGGGAGAGATATGTATCATGTGGAGAGAGAGATGTATCATATGGGGAGAGATATGTATCATGTGGGGAGAGAGATGTATCATATGGGGAGAGAGATATGTATCATATGGGGAGAGATATGTATCATGTGGAGAGAGAGATGTATCATATGTGGAGAGATATGTATCATATGTGGAGAGATATGTATCATATGTGGAGAGATATGTATCATATGGGGAGAGATATGTATCATGTGGAGAGAGAGATGTATCATATGGGGAGAGATATGTATCATGTGGGGAGAGAGATGTATCATATGGGGAGAGAGATATGTATCATATGGGGAGAGATATGTATCATGTGGGGAGAGAGATGTATCATGTGGAGAGAGATGTATCATGTGGAGAGAGATATGTATCATATGGGGAGAGAGAGATGTATCATGTGGGGAGAGATATGTATCATTTGGGGAGAGATATGTTTCATATGGGGAGAGATATGTATCATGTGGAGAGAGAGATGTATCATATGGGGAGAGAGATGTATCATATGGGGAGAGATATGTATCATATGGGGAGAGAGATGTATCATATGTGGAGAGATATGTATCATATGTGGAGAGATATGTATCATATGGGGAGAGATATGTATCATGTGGAGAGAGAGATGTATCATATGGGGAGAGATATGTCTCATATGGGGAGAGATATGTATCATATGGGGAGAGATATGTATCATATGGGGAGAGATATGTATCATGTGGAGAGATATGTATCATGTGGAGAGAGAGATGTATCATATGTGGAGAGAAAGATGTATCATATGGGGAGAGAGATGTATCATATGGGGAGAGATATGTATCATGTGGAGAGAGAGATGTATCATATGGGGAGAGAGATGTATCATATGGGGAGAGATATGTATCATATGGGGAGAGATATGTATCATATGGGGAGAGATATGTATCATATGGGGAGAGATATGTATCATGTGGAGAGATATGTATCATGTGGAGAGAGAGATGTATCATATGTGGAGAGAGAGATGTATCATATGGGGAGAGAGATGTATCATATGGGGAGAGAGATGTATCATATGGGGAGAGAGATGTATCATATGGGGAGAGATATGTATCATATGGGGAGAGATATGTATCATATGGGGAGAGAGATGTATCATATGGGGAGAGAGATGTATCAAATGTGGAGAGATATGTATCATATGTGGAGAGATATGTATCATATGGGGAGAGATATGTATCATATGGAGAGATATGTATCATATGGGGAGAGATATGTATCATGTGGGAAAAGATATGTATCATATGGGGAGAGATATGTATCATATGGAGAGATATGTATCATATGGAGAGAGATATGTATCATGTGGGGAAAGATATGTATCATATGGGGAGAGATATGTATCATATGGGGAGAGATATGTATCATGTGGACAGATATGTATCATGTGGACAGATATGTATCATATGGGGAGAGATATGTATCATGTGGAGAGAGAGATGTATCATATGGGGAGAGAGATGTATCATATGGGGAGAGATATGTATCATATGGGGAGAGAGATGTATCATATGGGGAGAGATATGTATCATGTGGGGAGAGAGATGTATCATGTGGGGAGAGAGATGTATCATGTGGGGAGAGAGATGTATCATGTGGAGAGAGATATGTATCATATGGGGAGAGAGATGTATCATATGTGGAGAGAGATGTATCATATGTGGAGAGAGATGTATCATATGGGGAGAGAGATGTATCATATGGGGAGAGAGATGTATCATGTGGGGAGAGAGATGTATCACGTGGGGAGAGAGATGTATCACGTGGGGAGAGATATGTATAATTTGGGGAGAGATATGTATCATATGGGGAGAGATATGTATCATGTGGAGAGAGAGATGTATCATATGGGGAGAGAGATGTATCATATGTGGAGAGATATTTATCATATGGGGAGAGATATGTATCATGTGGAGAGAGAGATGTATCATATGGGGAGAGAGATGTATCATATGGGGAGAGATATGTATCATATGGGGAGAGATATGTATCATATGGGGAGAGATATGTATCATATGGGGAGAGATATGTATCATGTGGAGAGAGATGTATCATATGTGGAGAGAGAGATGTATCATATGGGGAGAGAGATGTATCATATGTGGAGAGATATGTATCATATGGGGAGAGATATGTATCATATGGGGAGAGAGATGTATCATATGTGGAGAGATATTTATCATATGTGGAGAGATATGTATCATATGTGGAGAGATATGTATCATATGGGGAGAGATATGTATCATGTGGAGAGAGAGATGTATCATATGGGGAGAGATATGTATCATGTGGGGAGAGAGATGTATCATATGGGGAGAGAGATATGTATCATATGGGGAGAGATATGTATCATGTGGAGAGAGAGATGTATCATATGTGGAGAGATATGTATCATATGTGGAGAGATATGTATCATATGTGGAGAGATATGTATCATATGGGGAGAGATATGTATCATGTGGAGAGAGAGATGTATCATATGGGGAGAGATATGTATCATGTGGGGAGAGAGATGTATCATATGGGGAGAGAGATATGTATCATATGGGGAGAGATATGTATCATGTGGGGAGAGAGATGTATCATGTGGAGAGAGATGTATCATGTGGAGAGAGATATGTATCATATGGGGAGAGAGAGATGTATCATGTGGGGAGAGATATGTATCATTTGGGGAGAGATATGTTTCATATGGGGAGAGATATGTATCATGTGGAGAGAGAGATGTATCATATGGGGAGAGAGATGTATCATATGGGGAGAGATATGTATCATATGGGGAGAGAGATGTATCATATGTGGAGAGATATGTATCATATGTGGAGAGATATGTATCATATGGGGAGAGATATGTATCATGTGGAGAGAGAGATGTATCATATGGGGAGAGATATGTCTCATATGGGGAGAGATATGTATCATATGGGGAGAGATATGTATCATATGGGGAGAGATATGTATCATGTGGAGAGATATGTATCATGTGGAGAGAGAGATGTATCATATGTGGAGAGAAAGATGTATCATATGGGGAGAGAGATGTATCATATGGGGAGAGATATGTATCATGTGGAGAGAGAGATGTATCATATGGGGAGAGAGATGTATCATATGGGGAGAGATATGTATCATATGGGGAGAGATATGTATCATATGGGGAGAGATATGTATCATATGGGGAGAGATATGTATCATGTGGAGAGAGAGATGTATCATATGTGGAGAGAGAGATGTATCATATGGGGAGAGAGATGTATCATATGGGGAGAGAGATGTATCATATGGGGAGAGAGATGTATCATATGGGGAGAGATATGTATCATATGGGGAGAGATATGTATCATATGGGGAGAGAGATGTATCATATGGGGAGAGAGATGTATCAAATGTGGAGAGATATGTATCATATGTGGAGAGATATGTATCATATGGGGAGAGATATGTATCATATGGAGAGATATGTATCATATGGGGAGAGATATGTATCATGTGGGAAAAGATATGTATCATATGGGGAGAGATATGTATCATATGGAGAGATATGTATCATATGGAGAGAGATATGTATCATGTGGGGAAAGATATGTATCATATGGGGAGAGATATGTATCATATGGGGAGAGATATGTATCATGTGGACAGATATGTATCATGTGGACAGATATGTATCATATGGGGAGAGATATGTATCATGTGGAGAGAGAGATGTATCATATGGGGAGAGAGATGTATCATATGGGGAGAGATATGTATCATATGGGGAGAGAGATGTATCATATGGGGAGAGATATGTATCATGTGGGGAGAGAGATGTATCATGTGGGGAGAGAGATGTATCATGTGGGGAGAGAGATGTATCATGTGGAGAGAGATATGTATCATATGGGGAGAGAGATGTATCATATGTGGAGAGAGATGTATCATATGTGGAGAGAGATGTATCATATGGGGAGAGAGATGTATCATATGGGGAGAGAGATGTATCATGTGGGGAGAGAGATGTATCACGTGGGGAGAGAGATGTATCACGTGGGGAGAGATATGTATAATTTGGGGAGAGATATGTATCATATGGGGAGAGATATGTATCATGTGGAGAGAGAGATGTATCATATGGGGAGAGAGATGTATCATATGGGGAGAGATATGTATCATATGGGGAGAGAGATGTATCATATGTGGAGAGATATTTATCATATGGGGAGAGATATGTATCATGTGGAGAGAGAGATGTATCATATGGGGAGAGAGATGTATCATATGGGGAGAGATATGTATCATATGGGGAGAGATATGTATCATATGGGGAGAGATATGTATCATGTGGAGAGAGATGTTCATATGTGGAGAGAGAGATGTATCATATGGGGAGAGAGATGTATCATATGGGGAGAGATATGTATCATGTGGAGAGAGAGATGTATCATATGGGGAGAGAGATGTATCATATGGGGAGAGATATGTATCATATGGGGAGAGAGATGTATCATATGGGGAGAGATATGTATCATGTGGGGAGAGAGATGTATCATGTGGGGAGAGAGATGTATCATGTGGGGAGAGAGATGTATCATGTGGAGAGAGATATGTATCATATGGGGAGAGATATGTATCATATGGGGAGAGATATGTATCATATGGGGAGAGATATGTATCATATGGGGAGAGATATGTATCATGTGGAGAGAGAGATGTATCATGTGGAGAGAGAGATGTATCATATGTGGAGAGAGAGAGATGTATCATATGGGGAGAGAGATGTATCATATGGGGAGAGAGATGTATCATGTGGAGAGAGAGATGTATCATATGGGGAGAGAGATGTATCATATGGGGAGAGATATGTATCATATGGGGAGAGATATGTATCATATGGGGAGAGATATGTATCATATGGGGAGAGATATGTATCATATGGAGAGATATGTATCATATGGGGAGAGATATGTATCATATGGAGAGAGATATGTATCATGTGGGGAAAGATATGTATCATATGGGGAGAGATATGTATCATATGTAGAGATATGTATCATATGGAGAGAGATATGTATCATGTGGGGAAAGATATGTATCATATGGGGAGAGATATGTATCATATGGGGAGAGATATGTATCATGTGGACAGATATGTATCATGTGGACAGATATGTATCATATGGGGAGAGATATGTATCATGTGGAGAGAGAGATGTATCATATGGGGAGAGAGATGTATCATATGGGGAGAGATATGTATCATATGGGGAGAGAGATGTATCATATGGGGAGAGAGATGTATCATATGTGGAGAGATGTGTATCATATGGGGAGAGATATGTATCATATGGGAGAGATATGTATCATGTGGAGAGATATGTATCATATGGAGAGAGATGTATCATATGGGGAGAGAGAGATGTATCATATGGGGAGAGAGAGATTTATCATATGAAGAGAGAGATGTATCATATGGAGAGATGTATCATATGGGGAGAGAGAGATGTATCATATGGGGAGAGAGAGATGTATCATGTGGAGAGAGAGATGTATCATATGGAGAGATATGTATCATATGGGGAGAGATATGTCTAATATGGGGAAAGATATGTATCATATGGGGAGAGATATGTATCATATGGGGAGAGATATGTATCATGTGGAGAGATATGTATCATATGGGGAGAGATATGTATCATATGGGGAGAGAGATGTATCATATGGGGAGAGATATGTCTCATATGGGGAGAGATATGTCTCATATGGGGAGAGATATGTATCATGGGGAGAGAGATGTATCATGTGGAGAGAGAGATGTATCATGTGGGGAGAGATATGTATCATATGGGGAGAGATGTATCATGTGGAGAGATGTGTATCATATGGGGAGAGATATGTATCATATGGGGAGAGATATGTCTCATATGGGGAGAGAGATGTATCATATGGGGAGAGAGATGTATCATATGGGGAGAGAGATGTATCATATGGGGAGAGAGATGTATCATATGGGGAGAGATATGTCTCATATGGGGAGAGAGATGTATCATATGGGGAGAGAGATGTATCATATGGGGAGAGAGATGTATCATATGGGGAGAGATATGTCTCATATGGGGAGAGATATGTCTCATATGGGGAGAGAGATGTATCATATGTGGAGAGATATGTATCATGTGGGGAGAGAGATGTATCATGGGGAGAGATATGTATCATATGGGGAGAGATATGTATCATATGTGGAGAGATATGTTTCATATGGAGAGAGATGGATCATATGGAGAGAGATATGTATCATATGTGGATAGATATGTATCATGTGGGGAGAGATATGTATCATGTGGGGAGAGATATGTATCATATGTGGAGAGATATGTATCATGTGGGGAGAGAGATGTATCACGTGGGGAGAGAGATGTATCACGTGGGGAGAGAGATGTATCACATGGGGAGAGATATGTATTATATGGGGAGAGATATGTATCATATGGGGAGAGATATGTATCATATGGGGAGAGATATGTATAATGTGGGGAGAGAGATGTATCACGTGGGGAGAGAGATGTATCACATGTGGAGAGATATGTATCATATGTGGAGAGAGAGATGTATCATATGTGGAGAGATATGTATCATATGGGGAGAGATATGTATCATGTGGAGAGATATGTATCATATGTGGAGAGAGAGATGTATCATATGGGGAGAGATATGTATCATGTGGGGAGAGAGATGTATCATATGGGGAGATAGATGTCTTATATGGGGAGAGAGATGTATCATATGTGGAGAGATATGTATCATGTGGAGAGAGAGATGTATCATATGGGGAGAGATATGTATCATATGTGGAGAGATATGTATCATATGGGGAGAGATATGTATCATATGGGGAGAGATATGTATCATATGGGGAGAGATATGTATCATGTGGGGAGAGAGATGTATCATATGGGGAGAGAGATGTATCATGGGGAGAGATATGTCTCATATGGGGAGAGATATGTCTCATATGGGGAGAGATATGTCTTATATGGGGAGAGATATGTCTTATATGGGGAGAGATATGTATCATGGGGAGAGATATGTATCATATGGGGAGAGATATGTATCATATGGGGAGAGAGATGTATCATATGTGGAGAGATATGAATCATGTGGGGAGAGAGATGTATCATATGGGGAGAGAGATGTCTTATATGGGGAGAGATATGTATCATGTGGGGAGAGATATGTATCATGTGGGGAGAGAGATGTATCATATGTGGAGAGAGATGAATCATGTGGGGAGAGAGATGTATCATATGGGGAGAGATATGTATCATATGGGGAGAGATATGTATCATATGGGGAGAGATATGTATCATGTGGAGAGATATGTATCATATGTGGAGAGAGAGATGTATCATATGGGGAGAGAGATGTATCATATGGGGAGAGAGATGTATCATATGGGGAGAGATATGTATCATGTGGAGAGAGAGATGTATCATATGGGGAGAGAGATGTATCATATGGGGAGAGATATGTATCATATGGGGAGAGATATGTATCATATGGGGAGAGAGATGTATCATATGGGGAGAGAGATGTATCATATGGGGAGAGAGATGTATCATATGGGGAGAGAGATGTATCATATGTGGAGAGAGAGATGTATCATATGGGGAGAGAGATGTATCATATGGGGAGAGATATGTATCATGTGGAGAGAGAGATGTATCATATGGGGAGAGAGATGTATCATATGGGGAGAGATATGTATCATATGGGGAGAGATATGTATCATATGGGGAGAGAGATGTATCATATGGGGAGAGAGATGTATCATATGGGGAGAGAGATGTATCATATGGGGAGAGAGATGTATCATATGGGGAGAGAGATGTATCATATGGGGAGAGAGATGTGTATCATATGGGGAGAGATATGTATCATATGGGGAGAGATATGTATCATATGGGGAGAGATATGTATCATGTGGAGAGATATGTATCATATGGAGAGAGATGTATCATATGTGGAGAGAGAGATGTATCATATGGGGAGAGAGAGATTTATCATGTGGAGAGAGAGATGTATCATATGGAGAGATATGTATCATATGGGGAGAGATATGTCTCATATGGGGAAAGATATGTATCATATGGGGGGAGATATGTATCATATGGGGAGAGATATGTATCATGTGGAGAGATATGTATCATGTGGAGAGATATGTATCATATGGGGAGAGATATGTATCATATGGGGAGAGATATGTATCGTATGGGGAGAGATATGTGTCATGGGGAGAGAGATGTATCATGTGGAGAGAGAGATGTATCATGTGGGGAGAGATATGTATCATATGGGGAGAGATATGTATCATGTGGAGAGATGTGTATCATATGGGGAGAGAGATGTATCATATGGGGAGAGAGATGTATCATGGGGAGAGATATGTCTCATATGGGGAGAGATATGTCTCATATGGGGAGAGATATGTCTCATATGGGGAGAGATATATATCATGTGGGGAGAGAGATGTATCATGGGGAGAGATATGTATCATATATGGAGAGAGATGGATCATATGGAGAGATATGTATCATGTGGGGAGAGAGATGTATCATGTGGGGAGAGAGATGTATCACATGGGGAGAGATATGTATCATATGGGGAGGGATATGTATCATGTGGAGAGATATGTATCATATGTGGAGAAAGAGATGTATCATATGGGGAGAGAGAGATTTATCATATGAAGAGAGAGAGATGTATCATATGAAGTGAGAGATGTATCATGTGGAGAGATGTATCATATGGGGAGAGAGAGATGTATCATGTGGAGAGAGAGATGCATCCTATGGGGAGAGAGATGTATCAT
The DNA here is from genome assembly GCF_029448725.1 of Salvelinus fontinalis. Classification (NCBI taxonomy): domain Eukaryota; kingdom Metazoa; phylum Chordata; class Actinopteri; order Salmoniformes; family Salmonidae; genus Salvelinus; species Salvelinus fontinalis. The sequence continues at coordinate 79,340,531 of NC_074665.1, forward strand.
ATGGGGAGAGAGAAGTATCATATGGGGAGAGATATGTATCATATGGGGAGAGATATGTATCATATGGGGAGAGATATGTATCATATGGGGAGAGATATGTATCATATGGGGAGAGATATGTATCATGTGGAGAGATATGTATCATATGTGGAGAGAGAGATGTATCATATGTGGAGAGAGAGATGTATCATATTGGGAGAGAGATGTATCATATGGGGAGAGATATGTATCATGTGGAGAGAGAGATGTATCATATGGGGAGAGAGATGTATCATATGGGGAGAGATATGTATCATATGGGGAGAGAGATTTATCATATGGGGAGAGAGATGTATCATATGTGGAGAGAGAGATGTATCGTATGGGGAGAGAGATGTATCATGTGGGGAGAGATATGTATCATGTGGAGAGAGAGATGTATCATATGGGGAGAGAGATGTATCATATGGGGAGAGATATGTATCATATGGGGAGAGATATGTATCATATGGGGAGAGATATGTATCATATGGGGAGAGAGATGTATCATATGGGGAGAGAGATGTATCATATGGGGAGAGAGATGTATCATATGGGGAGAGAGATGTATCATATGGGGAGAGAGATGTATCATATGGGGAGAGAGATGTGTATCATATGGAGAGAGATATGTATCATATGGGGAGAGATATGTATCATATGTGGAGAGATATGTATCATATGGAGAGAGATGTATCATATGTGGAGAAAGAGATGTATCATATGGGGAGAGAGATTTATCATGTGGAGAGAGAGATGTATCATATGGAGAGATATGTATCATATGGGGAGAGATATGTCTCATATGGGGAAAGATATGTATCATATGGGGAGAGATATGTATCATATGGGGAGAGATATGTATCATGTGGAGAGATATGTATCATGTGGAGAGATATGTATCATATGGGGAGAGATATGTATCATATGGGGAGAGATATGTATCATATGGGGAGAGATATGTATCGTATGGGGAGAGATATGTGTCATGGGGAGAGAGATGTATCATGTGGAGAGAGAGATGTATCATGTGGGGAGAGATATGTATCATATGGGGAGAGATATGTATCATGTGGAGAGATGTGTATCATATGGGGAGAGAAATGTATCATATGGGGAGAGAGATGTATCATGGGGAGAGATATGTCTCATATGGGGAGAGATATGTCTCATATGGGGAGAGATATGTCTCATATGGGAAGAGATATATATCATGTGGGGAGAGAGATGTATCATGGGGAGAGATATGTATCATATGGGGAGAGATATGTATCATATATGGAGAGAGATGGATCATATGGAGAGATATGTATCATGTGGGGAGAGAGATGTATCATGTGGGGAGAGAGATTTATCACATGGGGAGAGATATGTATCATATGGGGAGGGATATGTATCATATGGGGAGAGATATGTATCATGTGGAGAGATATGTATCATATGTGGAGAGAGAGATGTATCATATGTGGAGAGATATGTATCATATGGGGAGAGATATGTATCATGTGGAGAGATATGTATCATATGTGGAGAGAGAGAGATGTATCATATGGGGAGAGAGAGATGTATCATGTGGAGAGAGAGATGTATCATATGGAGAGATATGTATCATATGGGGAGAGATATGTCTCATATGGGGAAAGATATGTCTCATATGGGGAGAGATATGTATCATATGGGGAGAGATATGTATCATGTGGAGAGATATGTATCATGTGGAGAGATATGTATCATGGGGAGAGATAAGTATCATATGGGGAGAGATATGTATCATATGGGGAGAGATATGTATCATGTGGGGAGAGAGATGTATCATATGGGGAGAGAGATGTATCATGGGGAGAGATATGTCTCATATGGGGAGAGATATGTCTCATATGGGGAGAGATATGTCTTATATGGGGAGAGATATGTCTTATATGGGGAGAGATATGTATCATGGGGAGAGATATGTATCATATGGGGAGAGATATGTATCATATGGGGAGAGAGATGTATCATATGTGGAGAGATATGAATCATGTGGGGAGAGAGATGTATCATATGGGGAGAGAGATGTCTTATATGGGGAGAGATATGTATCATGTGGGGAGAGAGATGTATCATATGTGGAGAGAGATGAATCATGTGGGGAGAGAGATGTATCATATGGGGAGAGATATGTATCATATGGGGAGAGATATGTATCATATGGGGAGAGATATGTATCATGTGGAGAGATATGTATCATATGTGGAGAGAGAGATGTATCATATGTGGAGAGAGAGATGTATCATATGGGGAGAGAGATGTATCATATGGGGAGAGATATGTATCATGTGGAGAGAGAGATGTATCATATGGGGAGAGAGATGTATCATATGGGGAGAGATATGTATCATATGGGGAGAGATATGTATCATATGCGGAGAGAGATGTATCATATGGGGAGAGAGATGTATCATATGGGGAGAGAGATGTATCATATGGGGAGAGAGATGTATCATATGTGGAGAGAGAGATGTATCATATGGGGAGAGAGATGTATCATATGGGGAGAGATATGTATCATGTGGAGAGAGAGATGTATCATATGGGGAGAGAGATGTATCATATGGGGAGAGATATGTATCATATGGGGAGAGATATGTATCATATGGGGAGAGAGATGTATCATATGGGGAGAGAGATGTATCATATGGGGAGAGAGATGTATCATATGGGGAGAGAGATGTATCATATGGGGAGAGAGATGTATCATATGGGGAGAGAGATGTGTATCATATGGGGAGAGATATGTATCATATGGGGAGAGATATGTATCATATGGGGAGAGATATGTATCATGTGGAGAGATATGTATCATATGGAGAGAGATGTATCATATGTGGAGAGAGAGATGTATCATATGGGGAGAGAGAGATTTATCATGTGGAGAGAGAGATGTATCATATGGAGAGATATGTATCATATGGGGAGAGATATGTCTCATATGGGGAAAGATATGTATCATATGGGGGGAGATATGTATCATATGGGGAGAGATATGTATCATGTGGAGAGATATGTATCATGTGGAGAGATATGTATCATATGGGGAGAGATATGTATCATATGGGAAGAGATATGTATCGTATGGGGAGAGATATGTGTCATGGGGAGAGAGATGTATCATGTGGAGAGAGAGATGTATCATGTGGGGAGAGATATGTATCATATGGGGAGAGATATGTATCATGTGGAGAGATGTGTATCATATGGGGAGAGAGATGTATCATATGGGGAGAGAGATGTATCATGGGGAGAGATATGTCTCATATGGGGAGAGATATGTCTCATATGGGGAGAGATATGTCTCATATGGGGAGAGATATATATCATGTGGGGAGAGAGATGTATCATGGGGAGAGATATGTATCATATATGGAGAGAGATGGATCATATGGAGAGATATGTATCATGTGGGGAGAGAGATGTATCATGTGGGGAGAGAGATGTATCACATTGGGAGAGATATGTATCATATGGGGAGGGATATGTATCATGTGGAGAGATATGTATCATATGTGGAGAGAGAGATGTATCATATGGGGAGAGAGAGATTTATCATATGAAGAGAGAGAGATGTATCATATGAAGAGAGAGATGTATCATGTGGAGAGATGTATCATGTGGAGAGATGTATCATATGGGGAGAGAGAGATGTATCATGTGGAGAGAGAGATGCATCCTATGGGGAGAGAGATGTATCATATGGGGAGAGAGAAGTATCATATGGGGAGAGATATGTATCATATGGGGAGAGATATGTATCATATGGGGAGAGATATGTATCATATGGGGAGAGATATGTATCATGTGGAGAGATATGTATCATATGTGGAGAGAGAGATGTATCATATGTGGAGAGAGAGATGTATCATATTGGGAGAGAGATGTATCATATGGGGAGAGATATGTATCATGTGGAGAGAGAGATGTATCAGATGGGGAGAGAGATGTATCATATGGGGAGAGATATGTATCATATGGGGAGAGAGATGTATCATATGGGGAGAGAGATGTATCATATGTAGAGAGAGAGATGTATCGTATGGGGAGAGAGATGTATCATGTGGGGAGAGATATGTATCATGTGGAGAGAGAGATGTATCATATGGGGAGAGAGATGTATCATATGGGGAGAGATATGTATCATATGGGGAGAGATATGTATCATATGGGGAGAGATATGTATCATATGGGGAGAGAGATGTATCATATGGGGAGAGAGATGTATCATATGGGGAGAGAGATGTATCATATGGGGAGAGAGATGTATCATATGGGGAGAGAGATGTATCATATGGGGAGAGAGATGTGTATCATATGGAGAGAGATATGTATCATATGGGGAGAGATATGTATCATATGTGGAGAGATATGTATCATATGGAGAGAGATGTATCATATGTGGAGAGAGAGATGTATCATATGGGGAGAGAGATTTATCATGTGGAGAGAGAGATGTATCATATGGAGAGATATGTATCATATGGGGAGAGATATGTCTCATATGGGGAAAGATATGTATCATATGGGGAGAGATATGTATCATATGGGGAGAGATATGTATCATGTGGAGAGATATGTATCATGTGGAGAGATATGTATCATATGGGGAGAGATATGTATCATATGGGGAGAGATATGTATCATATGGGGAGAGATATGTATCGTATGGGGAGAGATATGTGTCATGGGGAGAGAGATGTATCATGTGGAGAGAGAGATGTATCATGTGGGGAGAGATATGTATCATATGGGGAGAGATATGTATCATGTGGAGAGATGTGTATCATATGGGGAGAGAGATGTATCATATGGGGAGAGAGATGTATCATGGGGAGAGATATGTCTCATATGGGGAGAGATATGTCTCATATGGGGAGAGATATGTCTCATATGGGGAGAGATATATATCATGTGGGGAGAGAGATGTATCATGGGGAGAGATATGTATCATATGGGGAGAGATATGTATCATATATGGAGAGAGATGGATCATATGGAGAGATATGTATCATGTGGGGAGAGAGATGTATCATGTGGGGAGAGAGATTTATCACATGGGGAGAGATATGTATCATATGGGGAGGGATATGTATCATATGGGGAGAGATATGTATCATGTGGAGAGATATGTATCATATGTGGAGAGAGAGATGTATCATATGTGGAGAGATATGTATCATATGGGGAGAGATATGTATCATGTGGAGAGATATGTATCATATGTGGAGAGAGAGAGATGTATCATATGGGGAGAGAGAGATGTATCATGTGGAGAGAGAGATGTATCATATGGAGAGATATGTATCATATGGGGAGAGATATGTCTCATATGGGGAAAGATATGTCTCATATGGGGAGAGATATGTATCATATGGGGAGAGATATGTATCATGTGGAGAGATATGTATCATGTGGAGAGATATGTATCATGGGGAGAGATAAGTATCATATGGGGAGAGATATGTATCATATGGGGAGAGATATGTATCGTATGGGGAGAGATATGTATCGTATGGGGAGAGAGATGTATCATGTGGAGAGAGAGATGTATCATGTGGGGAGAGAGATGTATCATGTGGGGAGAGATATGTATCATGGGGAGAGATATGTATCATATGTGGAGAGATATGTATCATATGGGGAGAGATATGTATCATGTGGGGAGAGAGAGATGTATCATGTGGAGAGATATGTTTCATATGGGGAGATATATGTTTCATATGGGGAGAGATATGTATCATATGGGGAGAGATATGTATCATGTGGGGAGAGATATGTATCATGTGGGGAGATATGTATCATATGGAGAGAGATGTATCATATGTGGAGAGAGAGATGTATCATATGGGGAGAGAGAGATTTATCATGTGGAGAGAGAGATGTATCATATGGAGAGATATGTATCATATGGGGAGAGATATGTCTCATATGGGGAAAGATATGTATCATATGGGGAGAGATATGTATCATGTGGAGAGATATGTATCATATGGGGAGAGATATGTATCATATGGGGAGAGATATGTATCATATGGGGAGAGATATGTATCATATGGGGAGAGATATGTATCATATGGGGAGAGATATGTATCATATGGGGAGAGATATGTATCGTATGGGGAGAGATATGTGTCATGGGGAGAGAGATGTATCATGTGGAGAGAGAGATGTATCATGTGGGGAGAGATATGTATCATATGGGGAGAGATATGTATCATATGGGGAGAGATATGTATCATATGGGGAGAGATATGTATCATGTGGAGAGATATGTATCATATGTGGAGAGAGAGATGTATCATATGTGGAGAGAGAGATGTATCATATGGGGAGAGAGATGTATCATATGGGGAGAGATATGTATCATGTGGAGAGAGAGATGTATCATATGGAGAGATATGTATCATATGGGGAGAGATATGTCTCATATGGGGAAAGATATGTATCACATGGGGAGAGATATGTATCATGTGGAGAGATATGTATCATGTGGAGAGATATGTATCATATGGGGAGAGATATGTATCATATGGGGAGAGATATGTATCGTATGGGGAGAGATCTGTGTCATGGGGAGAGAGATGTATCATGTGGAGAGAGAGATGTATCATGTGGGGAGAGATATGTATCATATGGGGAGAGATATGTATCATGTGGAGAGAGATATGTATCATATGGGGAGAGATATGTATCATGTGGAGAGAGAGATGTGTATCATATGGGGAGAGATATGTATCATATGGGGAGAGATATGTATCATATGGGGAGAGATATGTATCATGTGGAGAGATATGTATCATATGGAGAGAGATGTATCATATGTGGAGAGAGAGAGATGTATCATATGGGGAGAGAGAGATTTATCATGTGGAGAGAGAGATGTATCATATGGAGAGATATGTATCATATGGGGAGAGATATGTCTCATATGGGGAAAGATATGTATCATATGGGGAGAGATATGTATCATATGGGGAGAGATATGTATCATGTGGAGAGATATCTATCATGTGGAGAGATATGTATCATATGGGGAGAGATATGTATCATATGGGGAGAGATATGTATCGTATGGGGAGAGATATGTGTCATGGGGAGAGAGATGTATCATGTGGAGAGAGAGATGTATCATGTGGGGAGAGATATGTATCATGTGGGGAGAGATATGTATCATGTGGAGAGATGTGTATCATATGGGGAGAGAGATGTATCATATGGGGAGAGAGATGTATCATGGGGAGAGATATGTCTCATATGGGGAGAGATATGTCTCATATGGGGAGAGATATGTCTCATATGGGGAGAGATATATATCATGTGGGGAGAGAGATGTATCATGGGGAGAGATATGTATCATATGGGGAGAGATATGTATCATATATGGAGAGAGATATGTATCATGTGGGGAGAGAGATGTATCATGTGGGGAGAGAGATGTATCACATGGGGAGAGATATGTATCATATGGGGAGGGATATGTATCATGTGGAGAGATATGTATCATATGTGGAGAGAGAGATTTATCATATGAAGAGAGAGAGATGTATCATATGAAGAGAGAGATGTATCATGTGGAGAGATGTATCATATGGGGAGAGAGAGATGTATCATGTGGAGAGAGAGATGCATCATATGGGGAGAGAGATGTATCATATGGGGAGAGAGATGTATCATATGGGGAGAGATATGTATCATATGGGGAGAGATATGTATCATATGGGGAGAGATATGTATCATATGGGGAGAGAGATGTATCATGTGGAGAGATATGTATCATATGTGGAGAGAGAGATGAATCATATGTGGAGAGAGAGATGTATCATATGGGGAGAGAGATGTATCATATGGGGAGAGATATGTATCATGTGGAGAGAGAGATGTATCATATGGGGAGAGAGATGTATCATATGGGGAGAGATATGTATCATATGGGGAGAGATATGTATCATATGGGGAGAGAGATGTATCATATGGGGAGAGAGATGTATCATATGGGGAGAGAGATGTATCATATGGGGAGAGAGATGTATCATATGTATATGTGGAGAGAGAGATGTATCATATGGGGAGAGAGATGTATCATATGGGGAGAGATATGTATCATGTGGAGAGAGAGATGTATCATATGGGGAGAGAGATGTATCATATGGGGAGAGATATGTATCATATAGGGAGAGATATGTATCATATGGGGAGAGATATGTATCATATGGGGAGAGATATGTATCATATGGGGAGAGAGATGTATCATATGGGGAGAGAGATGTATCATATGGGGAGAGAGATGTATCATATGGGGAGAGAGATGTATCATATGGGGAGAGAGATGTATCATATGGGGAGAGAGATGTGTATCATATGGGGAGAGATATGTATCATATGGGGAGAGATATGTATCATATGTGGAGAGATATGTATCATATGGAGAGAGATGTATCATGTGGAGAGAGAGATGTATCATATGGGGAGAGAGAGATTTATCATGTGGAGAGAGAGATGTATCATATGGGGAGAGAGAGATTTATCATGTGGAGAGAGAGATGTATCATATGGAGAGATATGTATCATATGGGGAGAGATATGTCTCATATGGGGAAAGATATGTATCATATGGGGAGAGATATGTATCATATGGGGAGAGATATGTATCATGTGGAGAGATATGTATCATATGGGGAGAGATATGTATCATATGGGGAGAGATATGTATCATATGGGGAGAGATATGTATCGTATGGGGAGAGATATGTGTCATGGGGAGAGAGATGTATCATGTGGAGAGAGAGATGTATCATGTGGGGAGAGATATGTATCATATGGGGAGAGATATGTATCATGTGGAGAGATGTGTATCATATGGGGAGAGAGATGTATCATATGGGGAGAGAGATGTATCATGGGGAGAGATATGTCTCATATGGGGAGAGATATGTCTCATATGGGGAGAGATATGTCTCATATGGGGAGAGATATATATCATGTGGGGAGAGAGATGTATCATGGGGAGAGATATGTATCATATGGGGAGAGATATGTATCATATATGGGGAGAGATATGTATCATACATGGAGAGAGATGGATCATATGGAGAGATATGTATCATGTGGGGAGAGAGATGTATCATGTGGGGAGAGAAATGTATCACATGGGGAGAGATATGTATCATATGGGGAGGGATATGTATCATGTGGAGAGATATGTATCATATGTGGAGAGAGAGATGTATCATATGTGGAGAGATATGTATCATATGGGGAGAGATATGTATCATGTGGAGAGATTTGTATCATATGTGGAGAGAGAGATGTATCATATGTGGAGAGATATGTATCATATGGGGAGAGATGTGTATCATGTGGAGAGATATGTATCATATGTGGAGAGAGAGATGTATCATATGGGGAGAGAGAGATTTATCATATGAAGAGAGAGAGATGTATCATATGGGGAGAGAGAGATTTATCATATGAAGAGAGAGATGTATCATGTGGAGAGATGTATCATATGGGGAGAGAGAGATGTATCATGTGGAGAGAGAGATGTATCATATGGAGAGATATATCTCATATGGGGAAAGATATGTCTCATATGGGGAGAGATATGTATCATATGGGGAGAGATATGTATCATGTGGAGAGATATGTATCATGTGGAGAGATATGTATCATGGGGAGAGATAAGTATCATATGGGGAGAGATATGTATCATATGGGGAGAGATATGTATCGTATGGGGAGAGATATGTATCGTATGGGGAGAGATATGTATCGTATGGGGAGAGAGATGTATCATGTGGAGAGAGAGATGTATCATGTGGGGAGAGATATGTCTCATATGGGGAGAGATATGTATCATGGGGAGAGATATGTATCATATGTGGAGAGATATGTATCATATGGGGAGAGATATGTATCATGTGGGGAGAGAGAGATGTATCATGTGGAGAGATATGTTTCATATGGGGAGAGATATGTTTCATATGGGGAGAGATATGTATCATATGGGGAGAGATATGTATCATGTGGGGAGAGATATGTATCATGTGGGGAGATATGTATCATATGGAGAGAAATGTATCATATGTGGAGAGAGAGATGTATCATATGGGGAGAGAGAGATTTATCATGTGGAGAGAGAGATGTATCATATGGAGAGATATGTATCATATGGGGAGAGATATGTCTCATATGGGGAAAGATATGTATCATATGGGGAGAGATATGTATCATGTGGAGAGATATGTATCATGTGGAGAGATATGTGTCATATGGGGAGAGATATGTATCATATGGGGAGAGATATGTATCGTATGGGGAGAGATATGTGTCATGGGGAGAGAGATGTATCATGTGGAGAGAGAGATGTATCATGTGGGGAGAGATATGTATCATATGGGGAGAGATATGTATCATGTGGAGAGATGTGTATCATATGGGGAGAGAGATGTATCATATGGGGAGAGAGATGTATCATGGGGATAGATATGTCTCATATGGGGAGAGATATGTCTCATATGGGGAGAGATATGTCTCATATGGGGAGAGATATATATCATGTGGGGAGAGAGATGTATCATGGGGAAAGATATGTATCATATGGGGAGAGATATGTATCATATATGGAGAGAGATGGATCATATGGAGAGATATGTATCATGTGGGGAGAGAGATGTATCATGTGGGGAGAGAGATGTATCACATGGGGAGAGATATGTATCATATGGGGAGGGATATGTATCATGTGGAGAGATATGTATCATATGTGGAGAGAGAGATGTATCATATGGGGAGAGATAGATTTATCATATGAAGAGAGAGAGATGTATCATATGAAGAGAGAGATGTATCATGTGGAGAGATGTATCATATGGGGAGAGAGAGATGTATCATGTGGAGAGAGAGATGCATCATATGGGGAGAGAGATGTATCATATGGGGAGAGAGATGTATCATATGGGGAGAGATATGTATCATATGGGGAGAGATATGTATCATATGGGGAGAGATATGTATCATATGGGGAGAGATATGTATCATGTGGAGAGATATGTATCATGTGGAGAGAGAGATGTATCATATGTGGAGAGAGAGATGTATCATATGGGGAGAGAGATGTATCATATGGGGAGAGATATGTATCATGTGGAGAGAGAGATGTATCATATGGGGAGAGAGATGTATCATATGGGGAGAGAGATGTATCATATGGGGAGAGATATGTATCATATGGGGAGAGAGATGTATCATATGGGGAGAGAGATGTATCATATGGGGAGAGAGATGTATCATATGGGGAGAGAGATGTATCATATGTGGAGATAGAGATGTATCATATGGGGAGAGAGATGTATCATATGGGGAGAGATATGTATCATGTGGAGAGAGAGATGTATCATATGGGGAGAGAGATGTATCATATGGGGAGAGATATGTATCATATGGGGAGAGATATGTATCATATGGGGAGAGAGATGTATCATATGGGGAGAGAGATGTATCATATGGGGAGAGAGATGTATCATATGGGGAGAGAGATGTATCATATGGGGAGAGAGATGTATCATATGGGGAGAGAGATGTATCATATGGGGAGAGAGATGTATCATATGGGGAGAGAGATGTGTATCATACGGGGAGAGATATGTATCATATGGGGAGAGATATGTATCATATGGGGAGAGATATGTATCATGTGGAGAGATATGTATCATATGTGGAGAGAGAGATGTATCATATGGGGAGAGAGAGATTTATCATATGGGGAGAGAGAGATTTATCATGTGGAGAGAGAGATGTATCATATGGAGAGATATGTATCATATGGGGAGAGATATGTCTCATATGGGGAAAGATATGTATCATATGGGGAGAGATATGTATCATATGGGGAGAGATATGTATCATGTGGAGAGATATGTATCATGTGGAGAGATATGTATCATATGGGGAGAGATATGTATCATATGGGGAGAGATATGTATCGTATGGGGAGAGATATGTGTCATGGGGAGAGAGATGTATCATGTGGAGAGAGAGATGTATCATGTGGGGAGAGATATGTATCATATGGGGAGAGATATGTATCATGTGGAGAGATGTGTATCATATGGGGAGAGAGATGTATCATATGGGGAGAGAGATGTATCATGGGGAGAGATATGTCTCATATGGGGAGAGATATGTCTCATATGGGGAGAGATATATATCATGTGGGGAGAGAGATGTATCATGGGGAGAGATATGTATCATATGGGGAGAGATATGTATCATATATGGAGAGAGATGGATCATATGGAGAGATATGTATCATGTGGGGAGAGAGATGTATCATGTGGGGAGAGAGATGTATCACATGGGAAGAGATATGTATCATATGGGGAGGGATATGTATCATGTGGAGAGATATGTATCATATGTGGAGAGAGAGATGTATCATATGTGGAGAGATATGTATCATATGGGGAGAGATATGTATCATGTGGAGAGATATGTATCATATGTGGAGAGAGAGATGTATCATATGGGGAGAGAGAGATTTATCATATGAAGAGAGAGAGATGTATCATATGAAGAGAGAGATGTATCATGTGGAGAGATGTATCATATGGGGAGAGAGAGATGTATCATGTGGAGAGAGAGATGTATCATGTGGAGAGATGTATCATATGGGGAGAGATATGTATCATGTGGAGAGATGTATCATATGGGGAGAGAGAGATGTATCATGTGGAGAGAGAGATGTATCATATGGAGAGATATGTATCATATGGGGAGAGATATGTCTCATATGGGGAAAGATATGTCTCATATTGTCACGTTCCTGACCTATTTATGTTAGTTGTTATGTGTGTTAGTTGGTCAGGACGTGAGGTTGGGTGGGCATTCTATGTTTTCTGTTTCTGTGTTGGTTTTGGGTTGCCTGGTATGGCTCTTAATTAGAGGCAGGTGTTTGGCGTTCCTCTAATTAAGAGTCATATTTAGGTAGGCGTTGTCACAGTGTTCGTTGTGGGTGATTGTCTTCCGTGTTTGTGTTATGTTTGCACCATACGGAACTGTATACGGTTTGTTTCGGTTTATGTAGTCTGTTTCGTATTCGTGCGTTCTTTTGTCTATGTAAGTTCTCATGTTTAGGTCAGTCTACGTCGTTTGTTATTTTGTATCATTTCAAGTGTAGTTCGTGTTCGTTTATCGTCTTGTCATTAAATTCATTATGTATTCACAACCTGCTGCACCTTGGCTCCCTCAATACACCTCCTCTTCTTATGAAGAGAGAGAGGAACGCCGTTACAGAATCACCCACCATACCAGAGCCAAGCAGCGGAGTCAACGGAGTAAGGGACAGGAAAAGAAGGAGCAATGGACATGGGACGATGTATTGGACGGAAAGGGTTGCTACACTTGGGAGGAGATCCTGGCTGGTAGGGATCGCCTCCCATGGGAACAGCTGGAGGCACTGAGGAGAGCAGAGGCTACCGGAGAGAGGAACCGGAGCTATGAGGGAACGCGTCTGGCACGGAAGCCCAAAAAGCCCGTAAGTAATTCCCAAAAATTTCTTGGGGGGGGGCTAGGAGGTAGTGGGCCAAGGGCAGGTAGGAGACCTGCGCCCACTTCCCAGGCTTACCGTGGAGAGCGGGAGTACGGGCAGGCGCCGTGTTACGCAGTAGAGCGCACGGTGTCTCCTGTACGAGTGCATAGCCCAGTGCGGGTTATTCCACCTCCCCGCACTGGTAGGGCTAGATTGGGTATTGAGCCAGGTGTCATGAGGCCGGCTCAACGCGTCTGGTCTCCAGTGCGTCTCCTCGGGCCGGCATACATGGCACCTGCCTTACGCATGGTTTCCCCGGTTCGCCTACATAGCCCGGTGCGGGTTATTCCACCTCCCCGCACTGGTCGGGCGACCGGGAGCATTCAACCAGGTAAGGTTGGGCAGGCTCAATGCTCAAGAGAGCCAGTATGCCTGCACGGTCCGGTATTTCCGGCGCCACCTCCCCGCCCCAGCCTAGTACCTACAGTGTCTACACTACGCACTAGGCTACCAGTGCGTATCCTGAGCCCTGTTCCTCCTCCACGCACTCTCCCTGTAGTGCGTGTATCTAGCCCGGTGCCTCCAGTTCCGGCACCACGCACTAAGCCACCTGTGCGTCTCCAGAGCCCTGAACACACTGTATCTTCTCCCCCTACTAATCCTGATGTGCTTGTCCTCAGCCCGGTGTCACCAGTGCCGGTACCTCGCATCAGGGATAGAGTAGGCTTTGAGAGTACAGTGTGTCCTGTCCCTGCTCCCCGCACTAGTAGGAAGGTGCTTATCCTTAGCCCGGTGCCTCCAGTTCCGGCACCACGCACCAGGTCTACAGTGCGCCGTATCCGGCCAGAGCCATCCGTCTCCCCAGCGCCATCTGAGCCATCCGTCTCCCCATCGCCATCTGAGCCATCCGTCTCCCCAGCGCCATCTGAGCCATCCGTCTCCCCAGCGCCGTCTGAGCCATCCGTCTCCCCAGCGCCGTCTGAGCCATCCGTCTGCCATGAGCCTGCAAAGCCGCCCGTCTGCCATGAGCCTGCAAAGCCGCCCGTCTGCCATGAGCCTACAGAGCCGTCCGCCAGACAGGAGCCGCTAGAGCCGTCCGCCAGACAGGAGCCGCTAGAGCCGTCCGCCAGACAGGATCTGCCAGAGCCGCCAACCAGACAGGATCTGCCAGAGCCGCCAACCAGACAGGATCTGCCAGAGCCGTCAGCCTGCCATGAGCGTCGAGAGCCGTCAGCCTGCCATGAGCGTCGAGAGCCGTCAGCCTGCCATGAGCGTCGAGAGCCGTCAGCCTGCCATGAGCGTCGAGAGCCGTCAGCCTGCCATGAGCGTCGAGAGCCGTCAGCCTGCCATGAGCGTCGAGAGCCGTCAGCCTGCCATGAGCGTCGAGAGCCGTCAGCCTGCCATGAGCGTCGAGAGCCGTCAGCCAGCCATGAGCGTCGAGAGCCGTCAGCCAGCCATGAGCGTCGAGATTCGTCAGTCAGCCATGAGCTGCCCTTCAGCCTGAAACGGCTAGATACCCAGAACTGCCCATCAGTCCAGAGCTGTCTCTCTGTCCGGAGCTGCCTTTCAGTCCGGAGTTGCCCCTCTATCATTATCTCCCTCTCTATCTTGATCTACCTCTATATTCTTATCTATCCCTCTGTCTTGATCTATCTCTCTGTCCCGGTGCTGTCCCTATCAGTGATGATACTAAGAAGATTTTGTGGGGGTAAAAGGAGGGTGGACATTCTTAGAGGGAGGAAGCTAGGATGGATTATGGTGGGGTGGGGACCTCGCCCGGAGCCTGAGCCACCACCGTGGTTAGATGCCCACCCAGACCCTCCCCTAGACTTTGTGCTGGTGCGCCCGGAGTTCGCACCTTATGGGGGGGGTAATGTCACGTTCCTGACCTATTTATGTTAGTTGTTATGTGTGTTAGTTGGTCAGGACGTGAGGTTGGGTGGGCATTCTATGTTTTCTGTTTCTGTGTTGGTTTTGGGTTGCCTGGTATGGCTCTTAATTAGAGGCAGGTGTTTGGCGTTCCTCTAATTAAGAGTCATATTTAGGTAGGCGTTGTCACAGTGTTCGTTGTGGGTGATTGTCTTCCGTGTTTGTGTTATGTTTGCACCATACGGAACTGTATACGGTTTGTTTCGGTTTATGTAGTCTGTTTCCTATTCGTGCGTTCTTTTGTCTATGTAAGTTCTCATGTTTAGGTCAGTCTACGTCGTTTGTTATTTTGTATCATTTCAAGTGTAGTTCGTGTTCGTTTATCGTCTTGTCATTAAATTCATTATGTATTCACAACCTGCTGCGCCTTGGCTCCCTCAATACACCTCCTCTTCTTATGAAGAGAGAGAGGAACGCCGTTACACATATGGGGAGAGATATGTATCATATGGGGAGAGATATGTATCATGTGGAGAGATATGTATCATGGGGAGAGATAAGTATCATATGGGGAGAGATATGTATCATATGGGGAGAGATATGTATCGTATGGGGAGAGATATGTATCGTATTGGGAGAGAGATGTATCGTGTGGAGAGAGAGATGTATCATGTGGGGAGAGATATGTATCATATGGGGAGAGATATGTCTCATATGGGGAGAGATATGTATCATGGGGAGAGATATGTATCATATGTGGAGAGATATGTTTCATATGGAGAGAGATGGATCATATGGAGAGATATGTATTATATGTGGAGAGATGTATCATGTGGGGAGAGAGATTTATCATGTGGGGAGAGAGATGTATCACATGGGGAGAGATATGTATCATATGGGGAGAGATATGTATCATATGGGGAGAGATATGTATCGTATGGGGAGAGATATGTGTCATGGGGAGAGAGATGTATCATGTGGAGAGAGAGATGTATCATGTGGGGAGAGATAGGTATCATATGGAGAGAGATATGTATCATATGTGGAGAGATGTGTATCATATGGGGAGAGAGATGTATCATATGGGGAGAGAGATGTATCATATGGGGAGAGAGATGTATCATGGGGAGAGATATGTCTCATATGGGGAGAGATATGTCTCATATGGGGAGAGATATGTCTCATATGGGGAGAGATATATATCATGTGGGGAGAGAGATGTATCATGGGGAGAGATATGTATCATATGGGGAGAGATATGTATCATATATGGAGAGAGATGGATCATATGGAGAGATATGTATCATGTGGGGAGAGAGATGTATCATGTGGGGAGAGAGATGTATCACATGGGGAGACATATGTATCATATGGGGAGGGATATGTATCATGTGGAGAGATATGTATCATATGTGGAGAGAGAGATGTATCATATGTGGAGAGATATGTATCATATGGGGAGAGATATGTATCATGTGGAGAGATATGTATCATATGTGGAGAGAGAGATGTATCATATGGGGAGAGAGATATTTATCATATGAAGAGAGAGAGATGTATCATATGAAGAGAGAGATGTATCATGTGGAGAGATGTATCATATGGGGAGAGAGAGATGTATCATGTGGAGAGAGAGATGTATCATATGGAGAGATATGTATCATATGGGGAGAGATATGTCTCATATGGGGAAAGATATGTCTCATATGGGGAGAGATATGTATCATATGGGGAGAGATATGTATCATGTGGAGAGATATGTATCATGTGGAGAGATATGTATCATGGGGAGAGATAAGTATCATATGGGGAGAGATATGTATCATATGGGGAGAGATATGTATCGTATGGGGAGAGATATGTATCGTATGGGGAGAGATATGTATCGTATGGGGAGAGATATGTATCGTATGGGGAGAGAGATGTATCATGTGGAGAGAGAGATGTATCATGTGGGGAGAGATATGTATCATATGGGGAGAGAGATGTATCATGTGGAGAGAGAGATGTATCATGTGGAGAGAGAGATGTATCATATGGGGAGAGAGATGTATCATATGTGGAGAGATATGTATCATATGGGGAGAGATATGTATCATATGGGGGGGATATGTATCATGTGGAGAGAGAGATGTATCATATGTGGAGAGATATGTATCATGTGGAGAGAGAGATGTATCATGTGGAGAGAGAGATGTATCATATGTGGAGAGAGAGATGTATCATATGGGGAGAGAGATGTATCATATGGGGAGAGAGATGTATCATATGGGGAGAGAGATGTATCATATGGGGAGAGATATGTATCATATGGGGAGAGAGATGTATCATATGGGGAGAGAGATGTATCATATGGGGAGAGAGATGTATCATATGGGGAGAGAGATGTATCATATGGGGAGAGAGATGTATCATATGTGGAGAGAGAGATGTATCATATGGGGAGAGAGATGTATCATATGGGGAGAGAGATGTATCATGTGGAGAGAGAGATGTATCATATGGGGAGAGAGATGTATCATATGGGGAGAGATATGTATCATATGGGGAGAGATATGTATCATATGGGGAGAGAGATGTATCATATGGGGAGAGAGATGTATCATATGGGGAGAGAGATGTATCATATGGGGAGAGAGATGTATCATATGGGGAGAGAGATGTATCATATGGGGAGAGAGATGTATCATATGGGGAGAGAGATGTATCATATGGGGAGAGAGATGTATCATATGGGGAGAGAGATGTATCATATGGGGAGAGATATGTATCATATGGGGAGGGATATGTATCATGTGGAGAGAGAGATGTATCATATGTGGAGAGATATGTATCATGTGGAGAGATATGTATCATGTGGAGAGAGAGATGTATCATATGTGGAGAGAGAGATGTATCATATGGGGAGAGAGATGTATCATATGGGGAGAGATATGTATCATGTGGAGAGAGAGATGTATCATATGGGGAGAGAGATGTATCATATGGGGAGAGATATGTATCATATGGGGAGAGAGATGTATCATATGGGGAGAGAGATGTATCATATGGGGAGAGAGATGTATCATATGGGGAGAGAGATGTATCATATGGGGAGAGAGATGTATCATATGTGGAGAGAGAGATGTATCATATGGGGTGAGAGATGTATCATATGGGGAGAGATATGTATCATGTGGAGAGAGAGATGTATCATATGGGGAGAGAGATGTATCATATGGGGAGAGATATGTATCATATGGGGAGAGAGATGTATCATATGGGGAGAGAGATGTATCATATGGGGAGAGAGATGTATCATATGGGGAGAGAGATGTATCATATGGGGAGAGAGATGTATCATATGGGGAGAGAGATGTATCATATGGGGAGAGAGATGTATCATATGGGGAGAGAGATGTATCATATGGGGAGAGAGATGTATCATATGGGGAGAGAGATGTATCATATGGGGAGAGAGATGTGTATCATATGGGGAGAGATATGTATCATATGGGGAGAGATATGTATCATATGGGGAGAGATATGTATCATATGTGGAGAGAGAGATGTATCATATGGGGAGAGAGAGATGTATCATATGGGGAGAGAGAGATTTATCATATGGGGAGAGAGAGATTTATCATGTGGAGAGAGAGATGTATCATATGGAGAGATATGTATCATATGGGGAGAGATATGTCTCATATGGGGAAAGATATGTATCATATGGGGAGAGATATGTATCATATGGGGAGAGATATGTATCATGTGGAGAGATATGTATCATGTGGAGAGATATGTATCATATGGGGAGAGATATGTATCGTATGGGGAGAGATATGTATCGTATGGGGAGAGATATGTGTCATGGGGAGAGAGATGTATCATGTGGAGAGAGAGATGTATCATGGGGAGAGATATGTCTCATATGGGGAGAGATATGTCTCATATGGGGAGAGATATGTCTCATATGGGGAGAGATATATATCATGTGGGGAGAGAGATGTATCATGTGGAGAGATATGTATCATATGGGGAGAGATATGTATCATATATGGAGAGAGATGGATCATATGGAGAGATATGTATCATGTGGGGAGAGAGATGTATCATGTGGGGAGAGAGATGTATCACATGGGGAGACATATGTATCATATGGGGAGGGATATGTATCATGTGGAGAGATATGTATCATATGTGGAGAGAGAGATGTATCATATGTGGAGAGATATGTATCATATGGGGAGAGATATGTATCATGTGGAGAGATATGTATCATATGTGGAGAGAGAGATGTATCATATGGGGAGAGAGAGATTTATCATATGAAGAGAGAGAGATGTATCATATGAAGAGAGAGATGTATCATGTGGAGAGATGTATCATATGGGGAGAGAGAGATGTATCATGTGGAGAGAGAGATGTATCATATGGAGAGATATGTATCATATGGGGAGAGATATGTCTCATATGGGGAAAGATATGTCTCATATGGAGAGAGATATGTATCATATGGGGAGAGATATGTATCATGTGGAGAGATATGTATCATGTGGAGAGATATGTATCATGGGGAGAGATATGTATCATATGGGGAGAGATATGTATCGTATGGGGAGAGATATGTATCGTATGGGGAGAGATATGTATCGTATGGGGAGAGAGATGTATCATGTGGAGAGAGAGATGTATCATGTGGGGAGAGATATGTATCATATGGGGAGAGATATGTCTCATATGGGGATAGATATGTATCATGGGGAGAGATATGTATCATATGTGGAGAGATATGTTTCATATGGAGAGAGATGGATCATATGGAGAGATATGTATTATATGTGGAGAGATGTATCATGTGGGGAGAGAGATTTATCACATGGGGAGAGATATGTATCATATGGGGAGAGATATGTATCATATGGGGAGAGATATGTATCATGTGGAGAGAGAGATGTATCATATGGGGAGAGAGATGTATCATATGGGGAGAGAGATGTATCATATGGGGAGAGAGATGTATCAAATGGGGAGAGAGATGTATCATATGGGGAGAGAGATGTATCATATGGGGAGAGAGATGTATCATATGGGGAGAGATATGTATCATATGGGGAGAGATATGTATCATATGGGGAGAGATATGTATCATATGTGGAGAGAGAGATGTATCATATGGGGAGAGATATGTATCATATGTGGAGAGAGAGATGTATCATATGGGGAGAGAGATGTATCATATGGGGAGAGAGATGTATCATATGGGGAGAGATATGTATCATATGGGGAGAGAGATGTATCATATGGGGAGAGAGATGTATCATATGGGGAGAGATATGTATCATGTGGAGAGATATGTATCATATGTGGAGAGAGAGATGTATCATATGGGGAGAGAGATATTTATCATATGAAGAGAGAGAGATGTATCATATGAAGAGAGAGATGTATCATGTGGAGAGATGTATCATATGGGGAGAGAGAGATGTATCATGTGGAGAGAGAGATGTATCATATGGAGAGATATGTATCATATGGGGAGAGATATGTCTCATATGGGGAAAGATATGTCTCATATGGGGAGAGATATGTATCATGTGGAGAGATATGTATCATGTGGAGAGATATGTATCATGGGGAGAGATAAGTATCATATGGGGAGAGATATGTATCATATGGGGAGAGATATGTATCGTATGGGGAGAGATATGTATCGTATGGGGAGAGATATGTATCGTATGGGGAGAGATATGTATCGTATGGGGAGAGAGATGTATCATGTGGAGAGAGAGATGTATCATGTGGGGAGAGATATGTATCATATGGGGAGAGAGATGTATCATGTGGAGAGAGAGATGTATCATGTGGAGAGAGAGATGTATCATATGGGGAGAGAGATGTATCATATGTGGAGAGATATGTATCATATGGGGAGAGATATGTATCATATGGGGGGGATATGTATCATGTGGAGAGAGAGATGTATCATATGTGGAGAGATATGTATCATGTGGAGAGATATGTATCATGTGGAGAGAGATGTATCATATGTGGAGAGAGAGATGTATCATATGGGGAGAGAGATGTATCATATGGGGAGAGAGATGTATCATATGGGGAGAGAGATGTATCATATGGGGAGAGATATGTATCATATGGGGAGAGAGATGTATCATATGGGGAGAGAGATGTATCATATGGGGAGAGAGATGTATCATATGGGGAGAGAGATGTATCATATGGGGAGAGAGATGTATCATATGTGGAGAGAGAGATGTATCATATGGGGAGAGAGATGTATCATATGGGGAGAGAGATGTATCATGTGGAGAGAGAGATGTATCATATGGGGAGAGAGATGTATCATATGGGGAGAGATATGTATCATATGGGGAGAGATATGTATCATATGGGGAGAGAGATGTATCATATGGGGAGAGAGATGTATCATATGGGGAGAGAGATGTATCATATGGGGAGAGAGATGTATCATATGGGGAGAGAGATGTATCATATGGGGAGAGAGATGTATCATATGGGGAGAGAGATGTATCATATGGGGAGAGAGATGTATCATATGGGGAGAGAGATGTATCATATGGGGAGAGATATGTATCATATGGGGAGGGATATGTATCATGTGGAGAGAGAGATGTATCATATGTGGAGAGATATGTATCATATGGGGAGGGATATGTATCATGTGGAGAGAGAGATGTATCATATGTGGAGAGATATGTATCATGTGGAGAGATATGTATCATGTGGAGAGAGAGATGTATCATATGTGGAGAGAGATATGTATCATATGGGGAGAGATATGTATCATATGGGGAGAGATATGTATCATATG
Organism: Salvelinus fontinalis; assembly: GCF_029448725.1. Lineage (NCBI taxonomy): Eukaryota > Metazoa > Chordata > Actinopteri > Salmoniformes > Salmonidae > Salvelinus > Salvelinus fontinalis. The sequence goes on from NC_074665.1 coordinate 79,362,808, forward strand.
TGGAGAGAGAGATGTATCATATGGGGAGAGATATGTATCATATGTGGAGAGAGAGATGTATCATATGGGGAGAGAGATGTATCATATGGGGAGAGAGATGTATCATATGGGGAGAGATATGTATCATATGGGGAGAGAGATGTATCATATGGGGAGAGAGATGTATCATATGGGGAGAGATATGTATCATGTGGAGAGATATGTATCATATGTGGAGAGAGAGATGTATCATATGGGGAGAGAGATATTTATCATATGAAGAGAGAGAGATGTATCATATGAAGAGAGAGATGTATCATGTGGAGAGATGTATCATATGGGGAGAGAGAGATGTATCATGTGGAGAGAGAGATGTATCATATGGAGAGATATGTATCATATGGGGAGAGATATGTCTCATATGGGGAAAGATATGTCTCATATGGGGAGAGATATGTATCATGTGGAGAGATATGTATCATGTGGAGAGATATGTATCATGGGGAGAGATATGTATCATATGTGGAGAGAGAGATGTATCATATGGGGAGAGATATGTATCATATGTGGAGAGAGAGATGTATCATATGGGGAGAGAGATGTATCATATGGGGAGAGAGATGTATCATATGGGGAGAGATATGTATCATATGGGGAGAGAGATGTATCATATGGGGAGAGAGATGTATCATATGGGGAGAGATATGTATCATGTGGAGAGATATGTATCATATGTGGAGAGAGAGATGTATCATATGGGGAGAGAGATATTTATCATATGAAGAGAGAGAGATGTATCATATGAAGAGAGAGATGTATCATGTGGAGAGATGTATCATATGGGGAGAGAGAGATGTATCATGTGGAGAGAGAGATGTATCATATGGAGAGATATGTATCATATGGGGAGAGATATGTCTCATATGGGGAAAGATATGTCTCATATGGGGAGAGATATGTATCATGTGGAGAGATATGTATCATGTGGAGAGATATGTATCATGGGGAGAGATAAGTATCATATGGGGAGAGATATGTATCATATGGGGAGAGATATGTATCGTATGGGGAGAGATATGTATCGTATGGGGAGAGATATGTATCGTATGGGGAGAGATATGTATCGTATGGGGAGAGAGATGTATCATGTGGAGAGAGAGATGTATCATGTGGGGAGAGATATGTATCATATGGGGAGAGAGATGTATCATGTGGAGAGAGAGATGTATCATGTGGAGAGAGAGATGTATCATATGGGGAGAGAGATGTATCATATGTGGAGAGATATGTATCATATGGGGAGAGATATGTATCATATGGGGGGGATATGTATCATGTGGAGAGAGAGATGTATCATATGTGGAGAGATATGTATCATGTGGAGAGATATGTATCATGTGGAGAGAGATGTATCATATGTGGAGAGAGAGATGTATCATATGGGGAGAGAGATGTATCATATGGGGAGAGAGATGTATCATATGGGGAGAGAGATGTATCATATGGGGAGAGATATGTATCATATGGGGAGAGAGATGTATCATATGGGGAGAGAGATGTATCATATGGGGAGAGAGATGTATCATATGGGGAGAGAGATGTATCATATGGGGAGAGAGATGTATCATATGTGGAGAGAGAGATGTATCATATGGGGAGAGAGATGTATCATATGGGGAGAGAGATGTATCATGTGGAGAGAGAGATGTATCATATGGGGAGAGAGATATATCATATGGGGAGAGATATGTATCATATGGGGAGAGATATGTATCATATGGGGAGAGAGATGTATCATATGGGGAGAGAGATGTATCATATGGGGAGAGAGATGTATCATATGGGGAGAGAGATGTATCATATGGGGAGAGAGATGTATCATATGGGGAGAGAGATGTATCATATGGGGAGAGAGATGTATCATATGGGGAGAGAGATGTATCATATGGGGAGAGAGATGTATCATATGGGGAGAGATATGTATCATATGGGGAGGGATATGTATCATGTGGAGAGAGAGATGTATCATATGTGGAGAGATATGTATCATGTGGAGAGATATGTATCATGTGGAGAGAGAGATGTATCATATGTGGAGAGAGAGATGTATCATATGGGGAGAGAGATGTATCATATGGGGAGAGATATGTATCATGTGGAGAGAGAGATGTATCATATGGGGAGAGAGATGTATCATATGGGGAGAGATATGTATCATATGGGGAGAGAGATGTATCATATGGGGAGAGAGATGTATCATATGGGGAGAGAGATGTATCATATGGGGAGAGAGATGTATCATATGGGGAGAGATATGTATCATATGTGGAGAGAGAGATGTATCATATGGGGTGAGAGATGTATCATATGGGGAGAGATATGTATCATGTGGAGAGAGAGATGTATCATATGGGGAGAGAGATGTATCATATGGGGAGAGATATGTATCATGTGGGGAGAGAGATGTATCATGTGGGGAGAGAGATGTATCACATGGGGAGACATATGTATCATATGGGGAGGGATATGTATCATGTGGAGAGATATGTATCATATGTGGAGAGAGAGATGTATCATATGTGGAGAGATATGTATCATATGGGGAGAGATATGTATCATGTGGAGAGATATGTATCATATGTGGAGAGAGAGATGTATCATATGGGGAGAGAGAGATTTATCATATGAAGAGAGAGAGATGTATCATATGAAGAGAGAGATGTATCATGTGGAGAGATGTATCATATGGGGAGAGAGAGATGTATCATGTGGAGAGAGAGATGTATCATATGGAGAGATATGTATCATATGGGGAGAGATATGTCTCATATGGGGAAAGATATGTCTCATATGGAGAGAGATATGTATCATATGGGGAGAGATATGTATCATGTGGAGAGATATGTATCATGTGGAGAGATATGTATCATGGGGAGAGATATGTATCATATGGGGAGAGATATGTATCGTATGGGGAGAGATATGTATCCTATGGGGAGAGATATGTATCGTATGGGGAGAGAGATGTATCATGTGGAGAGAGAGATGTATCATGTGGGGAGAGATATGTATCATATGGGGAGAGATATGTCTCATATGGGGATAGATATGTATCATGGGGAGAGATATGTATCATATGTGGAGAGATATGTTTCATATGGAGAGAGATGGATCATATGGAGAGATATGTATTATATGTGGAGAGATGTATCATGTGGGGAGAGAGATTTATCACATGGGGAGAGATATGTATCATATGGGGAGAGATATGTATCATATGGGGAGAGATATGTATCATGTGGAGAGAGAGATGTATCATATGGAGAGAGAGATGTATCATATGGAGAGATATGTATCATATGGGGAGAGAGATGTATCATATGGGGAGAGAGATGTATCATATGGGGAGAGATATGTCTCATATGGGGAGAGAGATGTCTCATATGGGGAGAGAGATGTATCATATGGGGAGAGAGATGTATCATATGGGGAGAGATATGTATCATGTGGAGAGATATGTATCATATGGGGAGAGATATGTATCATATGGGGAGAGATATGTATCATGGGGAGAGATATGTATCATGGGGAGAGATATGTATCATATGGGGAGAGATATGTATCATATGGGGAGAGATATGTATCATATGGGGAGAGATATGTATCATATGGGGAGAGATATGTATCATATGGGGAGAGATATGTATCATGTGGGGAGAGAGATGTATCATATGGGGAGAGATATGTATCATGTGGGGAGAGAGATGTATCACGTGGGGAGAGATATGTATCATATGGGGAGAGATATGTATCATGTGGGGAGAGAGATGTATCACGTGGGGAGAGATATGTATCATATGGGGAGAGATATGTATCATGGGGAGAGATATGTATCATGCGGAGAGATATGTATCATATGGGGAGAGATATGTATCATATGGGGAGAGAGATGTATCATATGGGGAGAGAAATGTATCATATGGGGAGAGATATGTTTCATATGGGGAGAGATATGTATCATATGGGGAGAGATATGTATCATATGGGGAGAGATATGTATCATATGGGGAGAGATATGTATCATGTGGGGAGAGAGATGTATCATGTGGGGAGAGATATGTATCATGTGGGGAGAGAGATGTATCACGTGGGGAGAGATATGTATCGTATGGGGAGAGATATGTATCGTATGGGGAGAGATATGTGGAGAGATATGTATCATATGGGGAGAGAGAGATGTATCATGTGGGGAGAGAGAGATGTATCATGTGGGGAGAGAGAGATGTATCATGGGGAAAGATATGTATCATATGGGGAGAGAGATGTATCGTATGGGGAGAGAGAGATGTATCATGTGGGGAGAGAGAGATGTATCATGGGGAGAGATATGTATCATATGGGGAGAGAGATGTATCGTATGGGGAGAGATATGTATCATATGGGGAGAGAGAGATGTATCATGTGGGGAGAGAGAGATGTATCATGGGGAGAGAGATGTATCGTATGGGGAGAGATATGTGTCATGGGGAGAGAGATATGTATCATATGGGGAGAGAAATGTATCGTATGGGGAGAGATATGTGTCATGGGGAGAGAGATGTATCATGTGGGGAGAGATATGTATCGTATGGGGAGAGAGATGTGTCATGGGGAGAGAGATGTATCATGTGGGGAGAGATATGTGTCATGGGGAGAGAGATGTATCATGGGGAGAGAGATGTATCATGGGGAGAGAGATGTATCATGGGGAGAGATATGTGTCATGGGGAGAGAGATGTATCATGGGGAGAGATATGTATCATGGGGAGAGAGATGTATCATGGGGAGAGAGATGTATCGTATGGGGAGAGATATGTGTCATGGGGAGAGAGATGTATCATGTGGGGAGAGATTTGTATCATATGGGGAGAGAGATGTATCGTATGGGGAGAGAGATGTGTCATGGGGAGAGAGATGTATCATGTGGGGAGAGATATGTATCATATGGGGAGAGATATGTATCGTATGGGGAGAGATATGTGTCATGGGGAAAGATATGTGTCATGGGGAGAGATATGTATCGTATGGGGAGAGATGTGTATCGTATGGGGAGAGAAATGTATCGTATGGGGAGAGATATGTGTCATGGGGAGAGATATGTGTCATGGGGAGAACTCTCTTGCTCTTCACCCTCTGTTGCTATACAAAACAGGCTTTGCAGGGACTTGTTAATTACACACTCACATATACACATACACACACACACACATACACACACACACCTTACTGGTTTTCTATCCTCGTGGCAACCTAAAATTGATTTCCATTAAGAATCCTATTTTCCCTAAACCTAATCATTACCTTATCCCGTAACTCTAATCCAAACCATAAACCTAAACCTAACCACTAACCCCTTACACTAACACTAATTCTAACCCTAACCCGAAATCCAGCCCATATTAAGCTTAAAATAACCTTTTCCGCATGGATAATGTCCCCATTAGGGAGACTTTTCCTTGTTTTACTATCCTTGTGGGAACTTTGGGGATTTTAGATCACAGGAGGATAGAAGAGAAAAACAAGACCCACACACACAACCCCCAACCCGCAACGCTCTCATTCATCACTTTAGAACGTTTCTCTCTTTGAGTCTGTTTAATTCTCAGAATTCTCCCTTGATCCTTTATTCACACGCTGGTCCCTCTATTCCGCTAACTTAGCTCAGTGTATCGCCCGCTACCAAATAGTGCTCCTCAACCTGCACATCAGGGACTGGGACCACATGGTAAGAGGACCAGACAGAGGGGAACCCCTGTGTTCGAGGTGCCAAAAAGTGAGCCTGTGCTATTGGCACTGCTGAGTGGTACAGTGTGTAGGTGTGATGTGGGTATGTGGGACTTTGACCACATCTGCCAAATTGTGCCCCTAAGAGGAGTGTTGTGGTGCCATGCTGAGAGGGAAGTGGTGTTGATGTCAGATGTGATAGCTTGCTGTTTTCAGTTGGAACAAGAGTCTAATTTACAGGGACTCCTTCCTCTCTGTCTCTCTCGCTCTCTCAATTCAATTCAATTCAAGGGGCTTTATTTTCATGGGAAACATATGTCAACATTGCCAAAGCAAGTGAAGTAGATAATATACAAAAGTGAAATAAACAATAAAAATGAACAGTAAACATTACACTCACAGAAGTTCCAAAATAATAAAGACATTACAAATGTCATATTATGCATTGTTGTAACGATGTAGTACAAATGGTTAGAGTACAAAAGGGAAAATAAATAAGCATAAATAGGGGTTGTATTTACAATGGTGTTTGTTCTTCACTGGTTTCCATTTTCTTGTAGCAACAGGTCACAAATCTTGCTGCTGTGATGGAACATTGTGGTATTTCACCCAGTAGATATGGGAGTTTATCAAAATCGGGTTTGTTTTTTTGTTTTCACAGGGTGTGATGTGCATTCTGTTTTATGTCTAGGTTGTCTTTTTCTGTGTTTGGCCTGGTGTGGTTCCCAATCAGAGGAAGCTGTTTATCGTTGTCTCTGATTGGGAGCTATACTTGGGTAGCCTGTTTTCCATTGTGTGTTGTGGGTGATTGTTTTCTGTTTGTGCGTATTGCTTGCAGAACTGTTTAGTTTTCGTTCTCGCTCTTTATTATTTTTTGTCAATTCAGTGTTCAGTTTATTTAGTTTATTAAAATGAACACGTACCACGCTGCACCTTGGTCCTCCTCTCCTTCCACCAACGAGAATCGTTACATTTAAGTGGTTTTGATAATTAGCCGGTATCGGCCTAATTCTGCTCTGCATGCATTATTTGGTGTTTTACATTGTACACTGAGGATATTTTTTGCAGGATTCTGCATGCAGAGTCTCAATTTGGTGTTTGTCCCATTTTGTGAATTCTTGGTTGGTGAGCGGACCCCAGACCTCACAACCATAAAGGGCAATAACTGATAATGGGTTCTATAACTGATTCAAGTATTTTTAGCCAGATCCTAATTGGTATGTCTAATTTTATGTTCCTTTGATGGCATAGAATGCCCTTTTTGCCTTGTCTCTCAGATCGTTCACAGCTTTGTGGAAGTTAACTGTGGCGCTGATGTTAAGGCCAAGGTAGAGTTGAAGTCGGAAGTTTACATACACTTAGGTTAGAGTCATTAAAACTTGTTTGTCAACCACTCCACAAATGTCTTGTTAAGAAATGATAGTTTTGGCAAGTCAGTTAGGACATCTACTTTGTGCATGACACAAGTCATTTTTCCAACAATTGTTTACAGACACATTATTTCACTTATAATTCACTGTATCACAATTCCAGTGGGTCAGAAGTTTACATACATTAAGTTGACTGTGCCTTTTAATTAGCTTGGAAAATTCCAGAAAATTATGTCATGGCTTTAGAAGCTTCTGTTAGGTTAATTGACATAATTGGAGTCAATTGGAGGTGTACCTTTGGATGTATTTCAAGGCGTACCTTCAAACTCAGTGCCTCTTTGCTTGACATCATGGGAAAATCAAAAGAACTCAGCCAAGACCTCAGAAAATAAATTGTAGACCTCCAAGTCTGGTTCATCCTTGGGAGCAAATTCCAAAAGCCTGAAGGTACAACGTTCATCTGTACAAACAATAGTACACAAGCATAAACACCATGGGACCACGCAGCCGTCATACTGCTCAGGAAGGAGACGCGTTCTGTCTCCTAGAGATGAATGTACTTTGGTGCGAAAAGTGCAAATCAATCCCAGAACAACAGCAAAGGGCCTTGTGAAGATGTAACAGGTACAAAAGTATCTATATCCACAGTAAAACGAGTCCTATATCGACATAACCTGAAAGGCCGCTCAGCAAGGAAGAAGCCATTGCTCCAAAACCTGCCATAAAAAAGCCAGACTAGGCCTCCCGGTTGGAGCAGTGGTCTAGGGCACTGTATCGCAGCGCTAGCTGCGCCACCAGACACTCTGGGTTCGCGCCCAGGCTCTGGGGCGACGCACAATTGGCCTAGTGTCGTCCGGGTTAGGGAGGGTTTGGCCGGTAGGGATATCCTTGTCTCATTGCGCACCAGCAACTCCTGTGGCGGGACGTGCGCAGTGCGCGCTAATCAAGGGAGCCAGGTGCACAGTGTTTCCTCCGACACATTGGTGCGGCTGGCTTCTGGGTTGGAGGCGCGCAGTGTTAAGAAGCAGTGCGGCTTGGTTGGGTTGTGTTTCGGAGGACGCATGGCTTTCGACCTTCGTCTCTCCCGAGCCCGTACAGGAATTGTAGCGATGAGACAAGATAGTAATTACTAACAATTGGATACCACGAAATTGGGGGGGTAAAGGGGGTATAAAAAAAGCCAGACTACGGTTTGCAACTGCACATGGGGCCAAAGATTGAACTTTTTGGAGAAATGTCCTCTGGTCTGATGAAAAAAATTAAAAACTGTTTGGCCATAATGACCATCGTTATGTTTGGAGGAAAAAGGGGGATGCTTGCAAGCCAAAGAACACCATCCCAACCGTGAAGCACGGGGGTGGCAGCATCATGTTGTGGGTGGGCTTTGCTGCAGGAGGGACTGGTGCACTTCACTAAATAGATGGTATCATGAGACATTAAAATGATGTGGATATATTGAAGCAACATTTCAAGACATCAGTCAGGAAGTTAAAGCTTGGTCGCAAATGGGTCTTCCAAATGGACAATGACCCCAAGTATACTTCCAAAGTTGTGGCAAAAGGGATTAAGGACAACAAAGTCAAGGTATTGGAGAGGCCATCACAAAGCCCTGACCTCAATCCTATAGAAAATGTGTGGGCAGAACTGAAAAAGCGTGTGCGAGCAAGGAGGTCTACAAACCTGACTCAGTTACGCCAGCTCTGTCAGGAGGAATGGGCCAAAATTTCCCCAACTTATTGTGAGAAGCTTGTGGAAGGCTACCTGAAACGTTTGACTCAAGTTAAACAATTTAAAGGCAATGCTACCAAATACTAATTGAGTGTATGTAAACTTCTGACCCACTGGGAATGTGATGAAAGAAATAAAAGCTGAAATAAATCATTCTCTCTACTATTATTCTGATATTTCACACTCTTAAAATAAAGTGGTGATCCTAACTGACCTAAGACAGGGACTTTTTACTCGGATTAAATGTCAGGAATTGTGAAAAACTGAGTTTAAATGTATTTGGCTAAGGTGTATGTAAACTTCCAACTTCAACTGTATGTATAGTTTTTGTGTGCTCCGGGCAACGGTGTCTAGATGGAATTTGTATTTGTGGTCCTGGCGACTGGAATTTTTTTGGAACACCATTATTTTGGTCTTGAGACTGCCAGGTCTGGCAGAATCTGTGCAGAAGATCTAGGTGCTGCTGTAGGACCTCCTTGGTTGGTGACAGAAGCACCAGATCACCAGCAAACAGTAGACATTTGACTTCAGATTCTAGTAGGGTGCTGCAGACTTTTCTAGTGCCCTCGCCAATTTGTTAATACTGTATATATGTTGAAGAGGGTGGGGCTTAAGCTGCATCCTTGTCTCACCCCACGGCCCTGTGGGAAGAAATGTGTGTGTTTTTTGCCTATTTTAACCGCACACATGCTGTTTGTGTACATGGATTTTATGTCGTATGTTTTCCCCCAACAACACTTTCCATCAATTTGTATAGCAAACCCTCATGCCAAATTGAGTCAAAGGCTTTTTTGAAATCAACAAAGCATGAGTCTTTGCATTTGTTTTGGTTTGTTTGTTTGTCAATTAGGGTGTGCAGGGTGAATATGTGGTCTGTCGTACGATAATTTGGTAAAAAGCCAATTTGACATTTGCTCAGTACATTGTTTTCACTGAGGAAATGTACGAGTCTGCTGTTAATGATAATGCAGAGGATTTTCCCAAGGTTGCTGTTGACACATATCCCACGGTAGTTATTGGGGTCAAATTTGTCTTCACTTTTGTGGATTGGGGTGATCAGTCCTTGGTTCCAAATATTGGCGAAGATGCCTGAGCTAAGGATGATGTTAAAGAGTTTTAGTATTGCCAATTGGAAATTGTTGTCTGTATATTTGATCATTTCATTGAGGATACCATCAACACCACAGGCCTTTTAGGGTTGGAGGGTTTGTATTTTGTCCTGTAGTTCATTCAATGAAGTTGGAGAATCCAGTGGGTTCTGTTAGTCTTTAATAGTTGATTCTAAGATTTGTATTTGATCATGTATATGTTTTTGCTGTTTGTTCTTTGTTATAGAGCCAAAAAGATAGGAGAAATAGTTTAACCATACATCTCCATTTTGGATAGATAATTCTTCGTGTTGTTGTTGGTTTAGTGTTTTCCAATTTTCCCAGAAGTGGTTAGAGTCTATGGATTCTTCATTTACATTGAGCTGATTTCTGACGTGCTGTGCCTTCTTTTCCTGTAGTGTATTTCTGTATTGTTTTAGTGATTCACTATGGTGAAGGCGTAGACTCCGGGTCTCTATGTTTTTGGTTGGACAGGTTTCTAAATTTCTTTCATAGATTTTTGCGGTCTTCATCAAACCATTTGCCATTGTTGTTCATTTTCTTCGGTTTTCTATTTGAGATTTTTAGATTTGTTAGGGAAGCTGAGAAGTCAAATATACTGTTAAGATTTTCTACTGCCAAGTTTACACCTTCACTATTACAGTGGACTGTTTTGTCTAGGAAGTTGTCTAAAAGGGATTGAATTTGTTGTTGCCTAATTGTTTTTTGGTAGGTTTCCAAACTACATTCCTTCCATCTATAGCATTTCTTAATTTTACTCAGTTCCTTTGGCTTTGATGCCTCATGATTGAGTATTTCTCTGTTCAAGTAGATTTTGCTGTGATCTGATAGGGGTGTCAGTGGGCTGACAGTGAACGCTATGAGAGACTCTGGGTTGAGGTCAGTGATAAAGTAATCTACTTTACTACTACTTTACTACTGCCAAAAGATGAGCTATAGGTGTACCTTCCTGGAAAGAAGGGAACCAAAACGCAGCGGGGTAAGTGTTCATTGTAATTTAATAAAATAACCTGAACACTGAAACAACAAAAACAACAAAGAGAGTGAACAAAACGAAACAGTTCTGTCTGGTGCAACAACATTAAACAGAAATCAACTACCCACAAACCCCATGTGGGCAAGAGCTACCTAAGTATGGTTCTCAATCAGAGACAACGATAGACAGCTGCCTCTGATTGAGAACCACACCCTGCCAACCAACAAAAAAATACAAAACATAGAACACAGAACATAGAATGCCCACCCCAACTCACGCCCTGACCAAACCAAAATAGAGACATAAAAAGGATCTCTAAGGTCAGGGCGTGACAACATGTCCCTGGGCCTGGAAATGATTGATTTCCCCCTCCAGGATGGAGAAGCTGTCTTCATTAAAGTATGGGGATTCTAGTGGCGGGATATACGTAGGTAGCACACAGGAGGACATTTTTCTCTGTTACGATAATTTCCTTTTGAATTTCTAGCCAAATGTAAAATGTTCCTGTTTTGATTAATTTAATGGAGTGAGTTAGGTCTGCTCTACACCAAATTAGCATACCCCCTGAGTCCCTTCCCTGTTTTACACCTGGTAGTTTGGTGGATGGGACTACCAGCTCTCTGTAACCTAGAGGGCAACCAGTGGGTCCGTCTCCTCTATACCAGGTTTCTTGTAGGATGACAATGTCTGTATTTCCGATTTCTTTGATGAAGTCCAGGTTCTTGCTCTTTAGGCCAAAGGCAGAGGACCCATAGGCCTTGGATATTCCAGGATGAGATATTGAAGGCTTTGTGTTCCATAAAGTGTCCAATGTTGTTGGTTGTGTGGTTTGGCCTCAGGCCAGTAAGTGTGAGCAGAGCCTGCTGAGCATCTGGTACCTGCCGTTGGCTTTGGCTAGTGTAAGAGTGGGGGTTGGGCCTGTTTCCCCGCCCACGGCCTGGGTGTATGTGTGACTTCCATGTTGAGGCCCTCTTTGCGGTGGTGGGGTGCATGTTGTGGGCAGGAGAGGCATAGGTCCGATCTGAGAGGGCCTAAATGGGGTGTGGGCATGACTGGCTTGGGGGGGTGTTGATTGGTTGGGGTGGGGGAGTGTATGTGGCAGGTGGCGTTGTGGTCTGGCTGTAGGTCCTCTCGGCTTGGGTCCTCTATGTGTAGGTCCAGGGGGGGGGTCCCACAGGTTTTGGACGGTGTCTTGCTGGTCTGGGCGGGGTGACTATTGATCTGTTGCTCCTGCGTGAAGTGTTGGGGCTGCGTTTGAGAGCGATGTACTTTAGAGTCCGGGCGAAGGTGAGCACTGCTGCCTTGTATAGGTGAACCTGGTGGTAGCAGGGTGGAATACTTTTCTTGGTAGCAGGGTGGAGATAACCACTTGTGCATTGGGGAAAGTAGAAGAAGCTTTTTCAATCCCTTCCTTCAGTGCTGTGGCAAAGCGTGTGCAAAGCTGTCATCAAGGCAAAGGGTGGCTATTTGACAAATCTCAAATGTAAAATATGGTTGGATTTGTTGAACATTCTTTTAATTATTTTTACTACATGATTCCATGTGTTATTTCATAGTTTTGATGTCTTCACTATTATTCTACAATGTAGAAAATAGTAAAAATAAAGACAAACCCTTGAATGAGTAGCTGTCCAAACTTTTGACCAGTAGTGTACACATTGCAAACTGATGAATTGCCTGGGGGACTTTGCAGACGTGTGGGGGCGTCAGGGGGACTTTGCAGACGTGTGGGGGCGTCAGGGGGACTTTACAGACGTGTGGGGGCGTCAGGGGGACTTTGCAGACGTGTGGGGGCGTCAGGGGGACTTTGCAGACGTTTGGGGCGTCAGGGGGTCTTTGCGGACGTCAGGTGGACTTTGCAGACGTGTAGGTGCGTCAGGAGGACTTCTCAGACGTGTGGGTTATCAGGGGGACTTTACGTGCGTCAGGGGGACTTTGCAGACGCGTGGGGGGGGCGTCAGGGGGACTTTGCAGACGTGTGGGGGGGCGTCAGGGGGACTTTGCAGACGTGTGGGGGGGCGTCACGGGGACTTTGCAGACGTGTGGGGGCGTCAGGGGACTTTGCAGACGTGTGGGGGCGTCAGGGGGACTTTGCAGACGTTTGGGGCGTCAGGGGGTCTTTGCGGACGTCAGGTGGACTTTGCAGACGTGTGGGGGCGTCAGGGGGACTTTGCAGACGTGTGGGGACGTCAGGTGGACTTTGCAGACGTGTGGGGGCGTCAGGTGGACTTTGCAGACATGTGGGGCATCAGGGGGACTTTGCAGACGTTTGGGGTGTCGGGGGGACTTTGCAGACGTGTGGGGACGTCAGGTGGACTTTGCAGACGTGTGGGGGCGTCAGGTGGACTTTGCAGACGTGTGGGGCATCAGGGGGACTTTGCAGACGTTTGGGGTGTCGGGGGGACTTTGCAGACGTGTGGGGACGTCAGGTGGACTTTGCAGACGTGTGGGGGCGTCAGGTGGACTTTGCAGACGTGTGGGGCATCAGGGGGACTTTGCAGACGTTTGGGGTGTCGGGGGGACTTTGCAGACGTGTGGGGACGTCAGGTGGACTTTGCAGACGTGTGGGGGCGTCAGGTGGACTTTGCAGACATGTGGGGCATCAGGGGGACTTTGCAGACGTTTGGGGTGTCGGGGGGACTTTGCAGACGTGTGGGGACGTCAGGTGGACTTTGCAGACGTGTGGGGGCGTCAGGTGGACTTTGCAGACGTGTGGGGCATCAGGGGGACTTTGCAGACGTTTGGGGTGTCGGGGGGACTTTGCAGACGTTTGGGGTGTCGGGGGTTCTATGTGTGCAGTGGATGAAGACATGGGGCTTGGTACCAATAAAATTGAGTAAAGATTGTGCTCAAATCATTTAACTACTGGGCCAATAAAGGTATTCTCTTTCAAGCCACCTAAATCTCTAAATATTCCTTTCTCTCTATTTCTCTCTCAATCTCTCTCATTCTCAGTCTTTTGTCATGTCCGTCTCTGAATCTGTCACTTTCTCTCTTTTACTTTCTTTCTCTTTCTAAACCTACATTACTCTCTCTCGCTCTCTCTCCCTCTACCTCATGTTGCCTGTGACTCACTAGCTGAGACTAGCTGAACAACTTGCTGATTTGGACATTTAATCTACAGCAAAACTGCTTTTATCTCTGGGCATTTAGTGCATTTATAGAGGCTAAGTTTAACTTCCATCACAGGTTCCATGTAGGTGGTAAAAATAAAACATTTAATTGAGAGATGTTAGCTTAAGTGAGGAAGTTTTACCCTAACTTTACATGACTAGCCTAACGTGTGTTTGATGTAAATTAGTATTAAATGACTATAATAAAGTAGATATAGGCCATCAATACGGGATATACTGTAAAAAAAACTGGGACTACATTTTAACAAGGGATGATCATCATTACTGCCCATTCATTTATGACTCAGCCTGCAATGTGTAAACAACACTATGTTTGTCTATAATCAAATCAAATCAATAATGTATCTTCAAGATCATAAAGATGATAAACAGACCAGAATCCTCCTTTCCACTTGAATTCCAGTAACTTCATGATAACATCTCAAGTCAGTTAGTTTTGAAAGACACAACCATCTTGCTTTCAATGAGCAACAATAGGCTTACGTCTCGTCCTTCTCCTGGACAGCAGGGAAGGTAAAAGCATTGAGCATCACATTTAGCCTTGCCTACATACAGTACAGTCTCTGTTTGCATGCCAAATAGTACATTACTTTTGACCAGAGCCTGTGGTCAGAAGTAGTGCACTATATAGGGAATAGGGTGTCATTGGGGACACAGTCTCTGTATCTATAGCCACTTATATAAGACTTCCTGCGTCGGAGTGTTCGTTATATGATCGCTAATCCTTTTTGGTTAAAGCACATCGTATCGAATCGAAGGAGAGTGAGACACGCATCTTCTAATGCTGTGTAGCAATCAATTATCCCTCCTCCCATACCAGGGAGGCAGATAGCTAATTAGCAACACTCAGTCCTAGTGTTCATCACTCACCACCACTGTTTCCAGCCCAGCTCAGAATCGATGTACTCTACTGTACAGTCCCCACTCTGATGATTGGAAAATGTTGCCCTCTGATCCAGCCCAGCTCAGAATCGATGTACTGTACTGTACAGTCCCCACTCTGATGATTGGGAAATCTAGCCCTCTAAACTAATGTACTTTATCCTTTATTAACTCCGAGGGCAGTTTCTAAAGCAGAGATGTCCTTGTATTATCTGCTATCATGTTTTCTCGTTGACTTTATGAACCATTTTCAGAATGAACATATCTGCTAATTCAAAGGTTTCCATGGCCGAGCAGCCGCACACAAGCCTAAGATCACCATGCGCAATGCCAAGTGTCGGCTGGAGTGGTGTAAAGCTCGCCACCATTGGACTCTGGAGCAGTGGAAACGCTTTCTCTGGAGTGATGAATCATGCTTCACCATCTGGCAGTCCGACGGACGAATCTTGGTTAGGTGAATGGAGAACGCTACCTGCCTGAATGCATAGTGGTCTGGGTGTTAGAGCTGTCGCTTTCCTCATCCTCGGATGAGGTGAGGAGAGAAGGATCTTCAGACCAATATGCGGAGTCAGGGAAATAAGCCATCTTTATTTATAAATGATGAACTGATGGCAACACGAAACAAAACAAAATACTTTCAAAACTTACAAAATAACAAAACGACGTAGAACGAAACCTGAACATAAACTCACATAGACAAACGTAAACTCACGAACAGGAACGTACATCGAAACAGACGAACAGCCAAACAGCTCCGTAAGTGAATACATCGAACACAACGAAGACATCACAGGAGACAATCACCCACAAACAAACAGTGAGAATGCCCTACCTAAATATGACTCTTGATTAGAGGAAAATGCAAACCACCTGCCTCTAATCAAGAGCCATACCAGGCAAACCGAAACCAACATAGAAACAGATAACATAGACTGCCCACCCAAAACACATGCCCTGACCAAAAACACATAAAAACTAACATAAATAGGTCAGGACTGTTACAGTACCACCCCCCCAAGGTGCGAACGCCGGGCGCACCAGCACAAAGTCCAGGGGAGGGTCCGGGTGGGCAGTTGACCACGGTGGTGGTTCCGGTTCAGGACGCTGTCCCCGCACCACCATAGTCACTCCCCTCTTCTTTCTACCCCTTCCACTGACCACCCTAACACTACCTTCCCCTAAATAAACAGCTAGCACCGGAACAAGGGGCAGCACCGGGACAAGGGGTAGCACCGGGACAAGGGGCAGCACAAAAACAAGGGGCAGCACCAGGATAAGGACCATCACCGGAATAAGGGGCAGCACCGGGACAAGGGGCAGCACCGGGACAAGGGGCAGCACCGGGACAAGGGGCAGCACCGGGACAAGGGGCAGCACCGGGACAAGGGGCAGCACCGGGACAAGGGGCAGCACCGGGACAAGGGGCAGCACCGGGACAAGGGGCAGCACCGGGACAAGGGGCAGCACCGGGACAAGGGGCAGCACCGGGACAAGGGGCAACACCGGGACAAGGGGCAACACCGGGACAAGGGGCAACACCGGGACAAGGGGCAGATCCCGGCTGAAGGACTCTGGCAGGTCCTGTTTGGACGGCTCTGGCAGGTCCATGCAGGCTGACGGCTCTCGACGCTCATGGCAGACTGACGGCTCTCGACGCTCATGGCAGACTGACGGCTCTCGACGCTCATGGCAGGCTGACGGCTCTCGACGCTCATGGCAGGCTGACGGCTCTCGACGCTCATGGCAGGCTGACGGCTCTCGACGCTCATGGCAGGCTGACGGCTCTCGACGCTCATGGCGCTCTGACGGCTCTGGCTGCTCATGGCGCTCTGACGGCTCTGGCTGCTCATGGCGCTCTGACGGCTCTGGCTGCTCATGGCTCGCTGACGGCTCTGGCTGCTCATGGCTCGCTGACGGCTCTGGCAGATCCTGTCTGGTTGGCGGCTCTGGCAGATCCTGTCTGGTTGGCGGCTCTGGCAGATCCTGTCTGGTTGGCGGCTCTGGCAGATCCTGTCTGGTTGGCGGCTCTGGCAGATCCTGTCTGGCTGACGGCTCTAGCGGCTCCTGTCTGGCTGATGGCTCTAGCGGCTCCTGTCTGGCTGATGGCTCTGTAGGCTCATGGCAGACGGGCGGCTTTGCAGGCTCATGGCAGACGGGCGGCTTTGCAGGCTCCTGGCAGACGGATGGCTCAGACGGCGCTGGGGAGACGGATGGCTCAGATGGCGCTGGGGAGACGGATGGCTCAGATGGCGCTGGGGAGACGGATGGCTCAGATGGCGCTGGGGAGACAGATAGCTCTGTAGGGAGGAGAAGGAGAGACAGCCTGGTGCGTGGTCTAGGCACCGGCTGCGCTGGAGAGGAGGAAACAGCAGGAGAGAGAACCCGGAGAGACAGCCTGGTACGGGGGGCTGCCACCGGAGGACTGGTACATGGAGGTGGCACCGGATATACCGGACCGTGAAGGAGGACACGTGCTCTTGAGCACCGAGCCTCCCCAACCCTACCAGGTTGAATGAACCCCGTAGCCCTGCCAGTGCGGCGAGGTGGAATAGCCCGCACTGGGCTATGCAGGCGAACCGGGGACACCACCTGTAAGGCTGGTGCCATGTACACCGGCCCGAGGAGACGTACTGGAGACCAGCTACGTTGGGCCGGCTTCATGGCACCCGGCTCGATGCCCAACCTAGCCCTCCCAGTGCGGCAAGGTGGAATAGCCCGCACTGGGCTAAGCACGCGTACTGGGGACACCGTGCGCTTTACCGCATAACACGGTGTCTTACCAGTACGACGCCTTCTACCTCCACGGTAAGCACGGGGAGTTGGCTCGGGTATCCTACCCGGCTTTGCCACACTCCTCGTGTGCCCCCCCCCAAGAAATTTTTGGGTCTTACTCACGGGCTCCCAACCGCGTCGTCGCGCTGCCTCCTCATACCAGCGCCGCTCAGCCTTCGCTGCTTCCAATTCCTCCTTTGGACGGCGATATTCCCCTGGTTGAGCCCAAGGTCCTCTACCGTCCAATATCTCCTCCCAAGTCCAGAAATCCTTATTGCTCCGTCGAGCATTCCCATACCGCTTGGTCACATTTTGTAGGTGGGTGATTCTGTTAGAGCTGTCGCTTTCCTCATCCTCGGATGAGGTGAGGAGAGAAGGATCTTCAGACCAATATGCGGAGTCAGGGAAATAAGCCATCTTTATTTATAAATGATGAACTGATGGCAACACGAAACAAAACAAAATACTTTCAAAACTTACAAAATAACAAAACGACGTAGAACGAAACCTGAACATAAACTCACATAGACAAACGTAAACTCACGAACAGGAACGTACATCGAAACAGACGAACAGCCAAACAGCTCCGTAAGTGAATACATCGAACACAACGAAGACATCACAGGAGACAATCACCCACAAACAAACAGTGAGAATGCCCTACCTAAATATGACTCTTGATTAGAGGAAAATGCAAACCACCTGCCTCTAATCAAGAGCCATACCAGGCAAACCGAAACCAACATAGAAACAGATAACATAGACTGCCCACCCAAAACACATGCCCTGACCAAAAACACATAAAAACTAACATAAATAGGTCAGGACTGTTACAGTGGGGCTGTTTTTTATGGCTTGGGACAGGCTCCTTAGTTCCAGTAAGAGGAAATCTTAACACTACAGCTCAATTCAAAGGTCTTACTTGAGAAAAGTTTAGGCACTATTATCATAAACTTTAATGGAGCCCTTCCGGTTTCTACCCCAGACTGGATTTCAAATCGGTGTGAATAATGTGAATTGGATTGTTAAAATTGGCTTTGTTGTTATGGTGATGAGCACTGAGTGACGAGAGAACCATCGACAGGAAGGAGATTACAGGAAACAGATGAAGCCTGGATGAGTTGTGATGAATTTGTGTGTGTGTGTGTGTGTGTGTGTGTGTGTGTGTGTGTGTGTGTGTGTGTGTGTGTGTGTGTGTGTGTGTGTGTGTGTGTGTGTGTGTGTGTGTGTGTGTGTGTGTGTGTGTGTGTGTGTGTGTGTGTGAGACCTCACATCTGACCTTTTCCCAAAACAGTGCTTCACCTCTCTGTCCGTGTCAGACCCCATTTGCTTTGTGATCCCTTTTTCTCTCTACATCGCAGCCTCTTTCCCTTTCTCTTACCCTCCCTTCATCTCTTTCTCCCTTTCTCGCCATCTCTTTTCCACTAGCTCTCTTCTCATTTCTCAATCTCCATCCTTCTGTCAACAGTGCAGTTAAAACTCACTCAGAATCCCCTGTCAATTCAGATTAGTGTTACAGAGCAGGGACATCACCAACAGCTCCCAGAATCTGCTCACATACACCCAGTGTCACTCCAGGGCCCTATGGGAACATGCAGACCAGTTCAGAGATACATTGGGAACACCAATAACCAATTCTCTACACTATTAATTTAAATATAATGGATTGGTTTTAGCATTGGTAACACGGTATTGGACATGCTGCCCAATGCTATTGCCTAATGGTATGCAGATCTAAGCGCTCAGAAGGCAGGCTAGGGTGACATTCAGAACCTCACAGGATTCCAGGAGACATATGCATTATCTATCCAATCCTTTCAGATCTAAACAAGTGCTCAGGGGTTAGAGGTTAGAGATCGATTTGGAATTGGGCACAACACACGCAGTGGCATGCAGGCCCCTAACCTGTCCTCTATGGACAGTCAAACACAGGATTATTGGTCACCCTACAGTATAAACTATAGCGAGCTGTAGGTCTGGGCAAAGATGATTCATTACTACCTCAACACTTCCTCTCTTTCTTGAGGCCCCTGATGTTGGTTTCCCTCAGAACTTGACATCTACGTTCTGGCTTGGCCTTACATCCATTTCAGCGCCATTTTGTGGTATTTAGAAAAAAGGATAATGTGAGAATTCAACCCCTGGAGCTGAGTCAATGAGCAGTGACCCTTGTGTGTCTCTTCCAGGCACAGCCTCAAGGGGGGGGGGGGTCAGGAGAAGGTAAATGTCATTACATTTCCATCGCAGGTGGACTAGGAGGGAGGGAGGGAGGGAGGGAGTGTACGAAATCAGAGAGCACGTATTGTAAACCAGCCTTGAAGGAAATCTGAGCGATGGAGGGATGGAGGAAGGGGTGTGCCCAACTCTGTCTGTCTGTGTTTTTCTTTGGGTTGCTTCTCAGGTTGAAGATGACACAGCTTTTAATGTTTTTTCCTAATACTGAAAGACATTGAAACCCAGCAGCGAAGGACAGGCAACGTAAAAGGCATAGCTCATCAAAGAAGAATGTAGTGGTAGAGGGAGAATTGGTAAAGCAATCAAGTTTTTGTTTTGTTAATTTGCCTTATTGAAGGGCATAGCGGTATAACTAAAGTCAAGCCCTTTTTAGGAGCCATCTTAGTCCCATGTTATAGAACATGATATCTTAAGGTCCCAAGGATGGCCGTATCTCTGACACACACCCGCACGCACGCACACACACACACACACGCTCGCTCGATCGCTAGATCAGATCAGTTCCTTAGACCACCCAGGCTTCTCTTCCCCATTTTAATCCTCACCTTTGTGGATACTGCATGCCATGTTATCATGCCTGGGCCCATGTCCTCTGAATGTTGTGGTCTGAACCATGCACTACCAACCTAAAAGTCAGCATCATAATTCTTGTTGTTAATTTAACTATAAATCACTATTCAGAATGTGGAATGATGCCTTTTGGGATGAAGGTTATTGTTGTTTGTTTAAGTTCTATGCAATGTCCCTTCCGGTCGATGTCCTCCATTAGATTAGACATGCATCAATGGGTAGAGTGGTACATTCTGTCCTATATACACCGATATTTGGAGAATAGGAGAATTGTGATGTACTAACTGCTGTGAGATTTTAGGGGGGGGATTGAGGGTAGTATGGAAGTAACACTTGTCCTGGTAGAAACTGACTGTAAGATTTGAGAGCAGATACTGCATGCTGTTCTAATAAGCGCCCTATAGAGCAGCACTGCAGGGTGTGTTGTCAAAGAGGGTGAAAGAAAAGAAGAGAGATGGACAAAATGAGCTGTGTAGAAATGAGTTGGTCTCTATACACTCTGTGTAGAAATGAGTTGGTCTCTATACACTCTGTGTAGAAATGAGGTGGTCTTTAAACACTCTGTGTAGAAATTAGTCGGTCTCTATACATTCTGTGTAGAAATTAGTCGGTCTCTATACACTCTGTGTAGAAATTAGTCGGTCTCTATACACTCTGGGTAGAAATGAGTTGGTCTCTATACACTCTGTGTAGAAATGAGTTGGTCTCTATACACTCTGGGTAGAAATTAGTTGGTCTCTATACACTCTGGGTAGAAATGAGTTGGTCTCTATACACTCTGGGTAGAAATGAGTTGGTCTCTATACACTCTGGGTAGAAATGAGTTGGTCTCTATACACTCTGGGTAGAAATGAGTTGGTCTCTATACACTCTGTGTAGAAATGAGTTGGTCTCTATACACTCTGGGTAGAAATTAGTCAGTCTCTATACACTCTGTGTAGAAATTAGTCGGTCTCTATACACTCTGGGTAGAAATGAGTTGGTCTCTATACACTCTGGGTAGAAATGAGTTGGTCTCTATACACTCTGGGTAGAAATGGATTGGTCTCTATACACTCTGGGTAGAAATGAGTTGGTCTCTATACACTCTGGGTAGAAATGAGTCAGTCTCTATACACTCTGTGTAGAAATTAGTCGGTCTCTATACACTCTGTGTAGAAATGAGTTGGTCTCTATACACTCTGGGTAGAAATGAGTTGGTCTCTATACACTCTGTGTAGAAATTAGTCGGTCTCTATACACTCTGTGTAGAAATTAGTCGGTCTCTATTCACTCTGGGTAGAAATGAGTTGGTCTCTATTCACTCTGGGTAGAAATGAGTTGGTCTCTATACACTCTGGGTAGAAATTAGTTGGTCTCTATACACTCTGGGTAGAAATGAGTCGGTCTCTATACACTCTGGGTATAAATGAGTCGGTCTCTATTCACTCTGGGTAGAAATGAGTTGGTCTCTATTCACTCTGGGTAGAAATGAGTCGGTCTCTATACACTCTGGGAAGAAATGAGTCGGTCTCTATACACTCTGTGTAGAAATTAGTTGGTCTCTATTCACTCTGGGTAGAAATGAGTTGGTCTCTATACACTCTGGGTATAAATGAGTCGGTCTCTATTCACTCTGGGTAGAAATGAGTTGGTCTCTATACACTCTGGGTAGAAATTATTTGGTCTCTATACACTCTGGGTAGAAATGAGTCGGTCTCTATACACTCTGGGTATAAATGAGTCGGTCTCTATTCACTCTGGGTAGAAATGAGTTGGTCTCTATTCACTCTGGGTAGAAATGAGTCGGTCTCTATACACTCTGGGAAGAAATGAGTCGGTCTCTATACACTCTGTGTAGAAATTAGTTGGTCTCTATTCACTCTCGGTAGAAATGAGTTGGTCTCTATACACTGTGTGGAAATGAGTCGGTCTCTATACACTCAAAGGTGCTATCTAGAACATAGAAAGATACAGGTTATTTTTTTTAATTTACGGAAAAAGCAAAACATGCAATAATCTGAGACGGCGCTCAGAATCTTTTTTTTATTTCCGCCATTTTGGAGTCAACAGAAATCAGAAATTACATTATAAATATTCCCTTACATTTGATGATCTTCATCAGAATGCACTCCCAGGAATCCTAGTTCCACAATAAATTGTTGTTTTGTTCGATAATGTCCATTATTTATGTCCAAGTAGCTACTTTTGTTAGCACGTTTAGTACACATATCCAAACGCTCGTGCAGGTCCAGCCGGACGTCGGACGAAAACTTAAAAAAGTGATATTACAGGTCGAAGAAACTTGCCAAACTAAGTATAGAATCAATCTTTAGGATGTTGTTATCATAAATATTCAATAACGTTCCAACCGGAGAATTCCTTTGTCTGTAGAGAAGCAATGGAACGCAGGTCACTATCATGTGAAATGCGCTTGACCAAGACCTGGCACTCTGCCAGACCACTGACTCAAACAGCTCCCATCCGGCTCCACATCACATTAGAAGCCTCATTCAAGGTTCTACAGACTGTTGACATCTAGTGGAAGCCGTGGGAAGTGCAAACAGATCCATATCCTACTGTGCATTCAATAGGCGATGAGTTGAAAATCGACCAACCTCAGGTTCCTGGTTGGATTTTTTTCAGGTTTTCGCCTGCCATATGAGTTCTGTTATACTCACAGACATCATTCAAACAGTTTTAGAAACGTCAGAGTGTTTTATATCCAATATTAATAATAATATGCATATATTAGCATCTGGGACAGAGTAGGAGGCAGTTCACTCTGGGCACGCTATTCATCCAAAAGTGAAAATGCTGCCCCCTATCCCAAAAAAGTTTTAACTCAAAAGGGTTCTACCTAGAACCAAAAAGATATATCCTATGGGGACCGCTGAAGAACCCTTTTGGAACCCTTTTTTCTAAGAGTGTAGCATGAACATGGCAAGACCAGCTGGGCAGCAGAGGAGTAGCGACAGTATTCCAGTAATCTGAGAGACATTTATTTAATCTGTGTGAGTCTAATCTGGCCAGGACAGTTAATCTGGTATGAAGTTTTAATCAGGCAAGGAGTGTATATCGTTGGGGGGGGGGGGTGTTCTATTTTGGAGAGGTGTTAACATCTAAAAACAAAAAAAATGTAATCCTGCGAATATTTCTCAAAGCTGGAGACATTGATGGCCTTGTACTGTGAGAGCCGCTGTTCTCTCCCTGTGGAATAAGTATGTGGATTTCAGAGAGAAATATACAATTTATACTTCCCTTGGGCTTTTAGTAACTTTTTTTATGGAAGATTTCCATATCTCAATATTGGCCAGGTGGAGTTATATGAAACCATTGTGGAGTTATTAACTGCTGGCTAATAGGGACATTACTGTAAAAAAGGCAGAATGGAGAAGGGAGAGAGAGGGGGAGTGGAGGAGAGAGTGAGAGAGAAAAGGACAGAGGAGAGAAAGAGGAAGAAAGGGGGAGAGAAGACAAAGAAAGAGAGTTGGAAAGGGAGAGAAGCGTGAGAAAGAGAGAGAGATTCTAATTGGGTGAAATCTCTTATCCCGTGTCGCCCTGCTTCCGTTGATTACCAAAAACAAAACCAAGGGCTCCCAGAAGAGAGGAGGAGAAGAGGTGGAGGAGAAGAGAGGAGGAGTGTATAATAGAAAGAGAGATGAGGGGGATAAAAGAGAACAGGAGAACTGGTAAAGGGAAGGAGAGTTAAGCCTGTGTAGCGTAGCAGTGTTTCAGTAATCAGTAGGGGTTCGGCTCCAACCCTGAACCAGATATTTAACCTGACCAATGCTGGCTGAAACACTTTACAGGGAGATGAGGGCTGACTGGGATGTCATGTGGTGTACATACTGTAGCTATTAGGGAATATGATACATTATTTTGAGTAAATGTATCCATTGGCAGTATAGAATAAACTTAGTTTTGATAAGTATTTGCTTGATATCTATAGCATTACCTCTGGTCATATTGTGATCTCCTCCCTCTCTTTGTTTCTCTTCCTTTGTGCCTTTCTTCTCCTCGCTCTCTCTCTCTCCATCTCAACTTCTGGAGCAGGTCATATTCCCTATAGATTGTTGTTAAACACAACATCACCCTGCAGTTACCTTCAATATTCAATATGACAGTTTATGAATGTAAATAGACCACTGGCTAGAGTGATCAGGTAGGTCCCTGAACAAGTTTGTGAAAACTTTATGAAATACACAAATCTAATCAGTGGGTATTAAAACAATTAATATCCTTGCAATATGTTTCCCCCTAACAACACACACACACATGAATAAAAGTTGCCAAAAGAATTTGCCTGATTCATTTCATGGTTGCAGCAAAATAACCTCCCTCCCTCACCTGGCGTTGCTGGGGTCGTTCTGTGCCCCTGCTGATCCCCTGATCTTCTCCAGGCCCAGCTTGGTGAAGATGCCCATCAGCACCATGATGGCCACCACCCCACAGATGATGTAGACGATCATGTGGGTTCGATCCCTCTCCTGGTCACTGTGATCCTCGGTCACCATGGTGATGGGCTTGCCCGTGTTGGCCCAGATGGGCGTGTCATAGTTTGAACAGATGCTCTGGTCGAGGCGCTGCCCTCTGAACTGGCAGCAGAAGCGGTAGAAGCAGGTGCCGCAGCAGTACAGGAAAACGCCCATGTTGCAGTTGAAAGGTGGGTCCCACTGGCCCATCACGTCGTAGTAACCTTGGCAAAGGGTGCCTTTGGTCGGGATGACGTCCTCATCGTCCGCGATGTCACCGCTAGGCGTCGACACGCCACCGAACTCTGTGGTTACTAGCATGGTGACGGGCTCCACCGTGGTGGGGGTCATCGGAGCTGTCTGGGTTTGGATGGTGTCCGTGTCACTGGTGGTGGAGCCAGTGAGGTCCTGGGCCATGCTGGACCTCGTCAGAAGGAAGGAGAGGAAGAGGCAGGATAAGGGGCAGGCCGCCATGGTACAACGCATCCTCATCCTCCGGGCCATGCTGAGGCTTTAGAACCGTCCTCTATAGTGGGCCAGACCAGAGGTCAAAGGCTTGGAGTCTGAGACAGACCAACAAGGTTGGGAAGAAACTATCTAATGTCCAAACAACTAAAGTATGTAGTTCATGTCTCTCAAGCACACACAAACTAATCCTAATTGACGTTACATAGTTTTTCAACAGAATTGATTTGTATGGAGTTGTTCACTCACATAGTTCAATCAATCACAAATGTGACTGATGAATAATGGAAACAGACAGAGTTGGTTTGGTTTGTAGGTTATAAATGTTTGTTTTGGTAAATGTAGTGCACGCCAGCCGCTCAAAACAGTCCAAAATAGCTCAAATATCTGATGCTCTGGACTAAAATCCTCTGAAACATCACAATTGATGTGTCTTACCTTTGTCCTTTGAAATTGCCTTAAGAGAAATCCGCAGTTTCAATATTCCAGGGTATATTCCATGAACAATTGTCCAAAAACTTTACACAGCATTTTCCTTCATAGTGTACACGAGTTTATGATTTCCTTATGTGTTTTCCATTCTCCAAATAGTTATGTAGCAGCTTTGTCCACCACTGGCGACCTCTCCTCTCTGCTCTCGTTAAAGCAGTGTTTCCCTGTTCCTCCTCCCAGCACAGTGTTTGCGAATAGCTTGGAGGTCCAGACCAGACCAGTCCACTAGTGGTAGAAATCCCACAGGGTACCGCACTGCGTTCGCTGACAATCCTGCCTCTGTAAGTGAGAAAGTGTGATGTGCGAGTATGTGCTGTTGAATGTGACTCGCTCTGTGAAAACTCAACAGTTCAGGACCCAAATGAAATCCCCTCCTCTCCTGCACTCAGCGAGTACCACACAGAGGGAAATAGAGAGAGAGAGTAGAGAGAGAAAGAGAGAGAGAGAGGGAGGGGGGTCCAATCCTCTCCAGCTGCTGCTCACATCATCCCCTGAGAAGGAGGGAGGGGTGTGAAACAAAGAAAAGAGAGAGAGGGAGGGGGGTCCAATCCTCTCCAGCTGCTGCTCACATCATCCCCTGAGAAGGAGGGAGGGGTGTGAAACAAAGAAAAGAGAGAGAGGGAGGGGGGTCCAATCCTCTCCAGCTGCTGCTCACATCATCCCCTGAGAAGGAGGGAGGGGTGTGAAACAAAGAAAAGAGAGAGAGGGAGGGGGGTCCAATCCTCTCCAGCTGCTGCTCACATCATCCCCTGAGAAGGAGGGAGGGGTGTGAAACAAAGAAAAGAGAGAGAGGGAGGGGGGTCCAATCCTCTCCAGCTGCTGCTCACATCATCCCCTGAGAAGGAGGGAGGGGTGTGAAACAAAGAAAAGAGAGAGAGGGAGGGGGGTCCAATCCTCTCCAGCTGCTGCTCACATCATCCCCTGAGAAGGAGGGAGGGGTGTGAAACAAAGAAAAGAGAGAGAGGGAGGGGGGTCCAATCCTCTCCAGCTGCTGCTCACATCATCCCCTGAGAAGGAGGGAGGGGTGTGAAACAAAGAAAAGAGAGAGAGGGAGGGGGGTCCAATCCTCTCCAGCTGCTGCTCACATCATCCCCTGAGAAGGAGGGAGGGGTGTGAAACAAAGAAAAGAGAGAGAGGGAGGGGGGTCCAATCCTCTCCAGCTGCTGCTCACATCATCCCCTGAGAAGGAGGGAGGGGTGTGAAACAAAGAAAAGAGAGAGAGGGAGGGGGGTCCAATCCTCTCCAGCTGCTGCTCATATCATCCCCTGAGAAGGAGGGAGGGGTGTGAAACAAAGAAAAGAGAGAGAGGGAGGGGGGTCCAATCCTCTCAAGCTGCTGCTCACATCATCCCCTGAGAAGGAGGGAGGGGTGTGAAACAAAGAAAAGAGAGAGAGGGTGGGGGGTCCAATCCTCTCCAGCTGCTGCTCACATCATCCCCTGAGAAGGAGGGAGGGGTGTGAAACAAAGAAAAGAGAGAGAGGGAGGGGGGTCCAATCCTCTCCAGCTGCTGCTCATATCATCCCCTGAGAAGGAGGGAGGGGTGTGAAACAAAGAAAAGAGAGAGAGGGAGGGGGGTCCAATCCTCTCCAGCTGCTGCTCACATCATCCCCTGAGAAGGAGGGAGGGGTGTGAAACAAAGAAAAGAGAGAAAAACTGAGATGCACTTTACTTTCTGTCACAAATAGTTTTTTCTGAATAATACGGTGTGTGTTTGATCTGCTCTCTATCTAAATGTATGTAGTTCTAAGTCGAACAGACATCTGTTTACTCCCTCCAATTGTTTAGTTGCATATACTTTGGTTATCTGTCTGCTTCTCATTCGTCCTCATTCTCTCAGACGGCCCATACATGGTGAACACAGATTAACGTGTGTGTGTCTGTGTCTGCCAGATTAAGTCCAGAAGTCCAACTCTTGGGTCTTCCATGTGTTTGGTTTGTTACAAATCTCAACCTGTGCTGAGACACAGCGATACCCTCACTCTGTCGGCCTAAACCACAGCAGCTGGAATCCAATGACAAGAGCCTGCAAGGCATACCTGCACACACACTGACACCAGCTCAAATTCTAACAGCTTTTCCCAGTGTGAATTATATAAAACCTAAATTGTATGAAAATAGATACATAGATTGACTAGGTTTTTTTTGCTCTCCTTCAACCTTGACTCTTCTTTCCGCTCCTTTACTTTGCCTTCCACCATCCTCCCTTTTTCTCTCCTTTCTCAACACTTTGCTTTCACCAAAGCAGATCAGTGACCAAGATGGCGTAGCAGTCAGACGTGTGTTGTCTTTGTCTTATCCCGTGTAAATAGACGTTTTTCTTTTTTTCTCATATACATTTTAATCTCACTTTCTATCTACGTACTAAATATACTTTCCTGCAACCCGCCTCACCCAATGTGGTATGGATCTGCTATTTTTATTCCTTATAACTGGAACCTCTGTCAGGAGCTAGCCAGATAACTAGCTACTAGACTTTGTTAGCCACGGCTAGCGGTCTTCACCTTTTTAGCTCGGACACCGGCAGCTTTAGCTCGGACAATACATGGCAGTCTGCACAGCGCGATATCAACCCAGAGCATATCGACTGCTTCTCTCTACCACATCACCGGATTCCTGCCGCTCTTGATCATTACACAGGATCATCCAGCTAGCTAGCTGCTACCGAGTGGCTACTGTTAGCTAACGCCTCTGTCCTGAAGCAAGCACCAGTTAGCCTTGAGCTAGCCTCAAGCTAGGCCCATATACCAGCTAATTCTAGGGCTACAATATCTCTTTTGCCAATTGGCCTGGACCCTTTATTGTCGACACGGAGCCCATCCGAGCCATCACGACTTATCTGCCAACGTAATTGCCCGATGTGGTCTCAACAGGCTTTTTTTTGTTGCGATGTCGCCGAAGACCCATCTTCTTGCCCAGGCCCGTTAGCTTTCTAAACGCTGTGTTTCCCGCTCGCCTAGCGTTGTACTGACTACTGAACGGCTCCCTGACTCACCTACTGCTGTTCTTTGGACCCTATGAACACTCGGTTACACAGTTGATGCTCCCTGGACTGTTTCAATAACACAGTACCTCATTTTGCTTACCTGTCGGCCCCAGCCTCGAACTCAGGTCCTGTACGTACCTAACTGACCCGCTCTGCCCATTCATCACCATTTACCCGTTGTTGTCTTAGCTCTCCTGACCAACACCTGTGACTGCTTTATGCCTCTCTCCAATGTCAATATGCCTCTCTCTAATGTCAATATGCCTTGTCTACTGCTGTCTCAGCTAGTTCTTA
The DNA here is from genome assembly GCF_029448725.1 of Salvelinus fontinalis. NCBI lineage: Eukaryota > Metazoa > Chordata > Actinopteri > Salmoniformes > Salmonidae > Salvelinus > Salvelinus fontinalis. The sequence continues at coordinate 79,392,014 of NC_074665.1, forward strand.
TTGTTTTTTTTTACTGTAGAGCCCTCAGCCCCGTTGACCTTGCCTCAGATAGCTCTTTTGTCCCACCCCCCACACATGCGGAGACCTCTACCTGGTGTAACGGATGTGAAATGGCTAGCTAGTTAGCGGGTACGCGCTACTAGCGTTTCAATCAGTTACGTCACTTGCTCTGAAACCTAGAAGTAGAGTTGCCATGGCCTTTGTGGAGCGATGGGTGACGATGCTTCATGGGCGACCGTTGTTGATGTGTGCAGAGGGTCCCTGGTTCGCGCCCGTGTCGGGGCGAGGGGACGGTTTAAAAGTTATACTGTCACATTGATGCTGTTGACCCGGATCACTGGTTGCTGCGGAAAAGGAGGAGGTTGAAAGGGGGGTGAGTGTAACGGATGTGAAATGGCTAGCTAGTTAGCGGGTACGCGCTACTAGCGTTTCAATCAGTTACGTCACTTGCTCTGAAACCTAGAAGTAGAGTTGCCGTGGCCTTTGTGGAGCGATGGGTAACGATGCTTTGTGGACGACCGTTGTTGATGTGTGCAGAGGGTCCCTGGTTCGCGCCCGTGTCGGGGCGAGGGGACGGTTTAAAGTTATACTGTTACACTGGCTTAAATGGTGCCACCAGAGACGAAATCTCTCACCGTCACTCAACTCCTAGGTTAACCTCCACTGTACTCACATCCTACCATACCCTTGTCTGTACATTATGCCCTGAATCTATTCTACCACGCCCAGAAATCTGCTCCTTTTATTCTCTGTTCCCAATGCACTAGACGACCAGTTCTTATAGCCTTTAGCCATACCCTTATCCTTCTCCTCCTCTGTTCCTCTGGTGATGTAGAGTTTAACCCAGGCCCTGAAGACCCCAGTACCACACCTATTCCCCAGGCGCTATCATTTGTTGACTTCTGTAACCGTAAAAGCCTTGGTTTCATGCATGTTAACATCAGAAGCCTCCTCCCTAAGTTTGTTTTATTCACTGCTTTAGCACGCTCCACCAACCCTGATGTCCTAACCGTGTCTGAATCCTGGCTTAGGAAGGCCACCAAAAATTCAGAAATTTCCATCCCAAACTATAACATTTTCCGTCAAGACAGAACTGCTAAAGGGGGCGGAATTGCAATATACTGTAGAGTTCTGTCATACTATCCAGGCCTATGCCCAAACAGTTCGAGCTTCTACTTTTAAAAATCCACCTTCCCAGAAATAAGTCTCTCACTGTTGCCGCTTGTTATAGACCGCCCTCAGCCCACCATATGTAAATTGATTGTCCCCCATTTATCTTCAGAGTTCGTAATGTTAGGTGACCTAAACTGGGATATGCTTAACACCCAGGCTGTCCTACAATCTAAGCTAGATGCCCTCAATCTCACACAAATTATCAAGGAACCTGCAACCCCAAATCTGTAAACACGGTCATCCTGACCAACCTGCCCTCTAAACACACCTCTGCTTTCTTCAACCAGGATATCAGCGATCACTGCCTCATTGCCTGCATTCGTAACAGGTCCGTGGTCAAACGACCACTCCTCATCACTGTCAAATGCTCTCTAAAACACTTCAGCGAGCAGGCCTTTCTAATCGACCTGGCCTGGGTATCCTGGAAGGATATTGACCTCCTCACCATCTTAAATAAGCATGCCCCATTCAAAAAATGTAAAACTAAGAACAGATATATCCCTTGGTTCACTCCAGACTTGACTGCCCTTGATACAAAAACATCCTGTCGCGTACTGCATTAGCATCGAAAAGCCCCCACTAAATAGCCCCCGATAAATCCACGATAATCGAGAATTTCAATAAGCATTTCTCTACGGCTGGCCATGCTTTCCACCTGGCTACCCCTGCCCCGGCCAACAGCTCTGCACCCCCCGCAGCAACTTGCCCAAGCCCCCCCCCCCCCGCTTCTCCTTCACCCAAATCCAAATAGCTGATGTTCTGAAAGAGCTGCAAAATCTGGACCCCTACAAATCAGCTGGGCTAGACAATCTGGACCCTCTCTTTCTAAAATTATCCGCCGCAATTGTTGAAACCCTTATTACTTGACTGTTCAACCTCTTTCGTATCGTCTGAGATCCCTAAAGATTGGAAAGCTGCCGCGGTCATCACCCTCTTCAAAGGGGGTGACACTCTAGAGCCAAACTGCTACAGACCTATATCTATCCTACCCTGTCTTTCTAAGGTCTTCGAAAGCCAAGTTAACAAACAGATTACCGACCATTTCGAATCCCACCGTACCTTCTCCGCTATGCAATCTGGTTTACAAGCTGGTCACTGGTGTACCTCAGCCACGCTCAAGGTCCTAAACGATATCATAACTGCCATCGATAAAAGACAGTACTGTGCAGCCGTCTTCATTGACCTGGCCAAGGCTTTTGACTCTGTCAATCGCTGTATTCTTATCGGCAGACTCAACAGCCTTGATATCTCTAATGACTGCCTCGACTGGTTCACTAACTCAGACAGAGTTCAGTGTGTCAAATTGGAGGGCCTGTTGTCCGGACCTCTGGCAGTCTCTATGGGGGTGCCACAGAGTTCAATTCTCGGGCCGACTCTTTTCTCTGTATACATCAATGATGTTGCTCTTGCTGCTGGTGATTCTCTGATTCACCTCTATGCAGACGACACCATTCTGTATACTTCTGGCCCTTCTTTGGACACTGTATTAACAAACCTCCAGACGAGCTTCAATGCCATGCAACGCTCCTTCCATGGCCTCCAACTGCTCTTAAATGCTAGTAAAACGAAATGCATGTCCTTCAACCGATCGCAGCACGCACCCGCCCGTCCGACTAGCATCACTACTCTGGACGGTTCTGACTTAGAATATGTGGACAACTACAAATACCTAGGTGTCTGGTTGGACTGTAAACTCTCCATCCAGACTCACATTAAGCATCTCCAATCCAAAATTAAATCTAGAATCGGCTTCTTATTTCGCAACAAAGCCTCCTTTACTCATGCTGCCAAACATACCCTCGTAAAACTGATTATCCTGCCGATCCTTGACTTTGGCGATGTCATTTACAAAATAGCCTCCAACACTCTACTCAGCAAATTAGATGTAATCTATCACAGTGCCATCCGTTTAGTCACCAAAGCCCCATATACCACCCACCACTGCGACCTGTATGCTCTCGTTGGCTGGCCCTCGCTTCATAATCGTCGCCAAACCCACTGGCTCCAGGTCGTCTATAAGTCTTTGCTAGGTAAAGCCTCGACTTATCTCAGCTCACTGGTCACCATAGCAACACCAACCCGTTGAACGTGCTCCAGCAGGTATATTTCACTGGTCATCCCCAAAGCCAACTCCTTCTTTGGCCGCCTTTCCTTCCAGTTCTCTGCTGCCAATGACTGGCACGAATTGCAAAAATCACTGAAGCTGGAGACTCATCTCCCTCACAAACTTTAAGCATCAGCTGTCAGAGCAGCTTACCGATCACTGCACCTGTACACAGCCCATCTGTAAATAGCCCACCCAACTACCTCATCCCCATATTGTTATTTATTTTTGCTCTTTTGCACTCCAGTATTTCTACTTGCACATCATAATCTGCACATCTATCACTCCAGTGTTAATGATACATTGTAATTGTTTCGCCACTATTGGCCTATTTATTGCCTTACCTCCCTAATCTTACTGCATTTGCACACACTGTATATAGATTTGTCTATTGTGTTATTGTCTGTACGTTTGTTTATCCCATGTGTAACTCTGCATTGTTGTTTTTGTCGCACTGCTTTGTTTTATCTTGCGCAGTTGTAAATGAGAACTTGTTCTCAACTGGCCATACCTGGTTAAATAAAGTTTTTTTTTTTTTTTTTTTATCACTGTGTGTCTGTTCACCTCTTCCTTTACATGGTCTTTCTGGATCAGAGAGCGAGAGAAATAGAAAGAGAGAGAGGAGGGAATAGGAGACAACAGGGGGTGTATAGTAAGTACAGCGTAAGAGAGAGGGACAAAAGGAGAAGAAAATAGGGACTGGAGACTTGAACTAGAGAGAGATACTGGGCCAAGGAGGAATGAGAGAGAGAGAGAGATAATGGACCAAGGAGGAACGAGAGAGAGATACTGGGCCAAGGAGGAACAAGAGAGAGAGAGAGATACTGGGCCAAGGAGGAACAAGAGAGAGATACTGGGCCAAGGAGGAACGAGAGAGAGAGAGATACTGGGCCAAGGAGGAACAAGAGAGAGAGAGATACTGGGCCAAGGAGGAACAAGAGAGATACTGAGCCAAGGAGGAACAAGAGAGAGATACTGAGCCAAGGAAGAATGCAATTGAGAGATACTCGGCCAAGGGGGAACGCAAGAGAGAGATACTGGCCCAAGTGTAACCGATGTGAAATGGGTAGCTAGTTAGCGGTGGTGCGCGCTAATAGCCTTTCAATCGGTGACGTCACCCGCTTTGAGACCTTGAAGTAGTGGTTCCCCTTGCTCTGCAAGGGCCGTGGCTTTTGTGTAGCGATGGGTAACGATGCTTCGTGGGTGACTGTTGTTGATGTGTGCAGAGGTGTTTTGCTGTGTGTTTTCTTCTCATGCATTTAGAAACAAAGATTGCATTAAATAAAGGTGAAATAAAAAAATAAAAAATAAAGTTCTTACCTCCCCTCGTTTCACTTTCTCCATACAAGTACTGTATATGACCTCTGAGTCCATACATCTATAGCCTCTGAGTCCATACATGACGCTACGGTGTATGATCGGCCCTAATCTATGTGCTCTCTGTCACCTCCAGCCACATGGCAAATGGCCCAAGCTAATGCCCAAGAACCAGCCAGCCATTCCCCCATTGATGGGCCAAAATGCATCTCTCTTTTGCTGTATCCAGAGGACTGACTTTTAAATGTGTGATATAATAATTCTACAGCAGCCATGTTTGGTATCTCAAACTTTTCCTCTGAATAGAACTCTGATGCCATCTATATGTATGGTCTCTGTGGTAACTTGTATCTGGACAGGGTGAACTGTGAACTTTACATTATTCTATGCAAACGGGTTTTATTGTCCTCTCAGGAATTCTGTCTTATTTACATTAGTCCCATCCGTCACACAAGCCTTTAGATGGTGTGACACCCTATGGAGAATGGGGCGATCAGATTACTGTAAACTTAGTATCATTTGGTGGTTGGTTTTACACCTTCTGATGTTATAAATGAAATGAGGGTATGCTGTTCTCTCTCTTATTGTAACGTTTTCTTCCATTGGTGAAGGAGAGGACCAAAATGCAGCGCGGCTAGTGTTCAACATATTTAATAAACAAAGAGACGAATACGTGAACACTATACAAAATAACAAATGTGAAAACCGAGACAGACCTATCTGGTGCAGAACACAAACACAGAGACAGGAAACAATCACCCACAAAATCCCAACACAAAACAAGCCTCCTATATATGATTCTCAATCAGGGACAACGATTGACAGCTGCCTCTGATTGAGAACCATATTAGGCTGGACACAGAAACAGAAAAACTAGACACACAACATAGAATTCCCATCCAGCTCACGTCCTGACCAACACTAAACAAGCAAAACATAAGAACTCTGGTCAGGACGTTACACTTATCCTGTATTCTGTTTATTGGAGGAAGGTTGTGTGACATTTTGCCTCTGGCCTTTTAGGCATCGCTTTGTTAACCTTAGGATCTATATTTCTAGAATTATGTTTTGTTAATGTCAGCATTGCCTTGTAACTTAAGTTTTATGCCTTGCATGTGAATCCATTATTTTTACAAGGTTATTAAATAATAATTGTTTTGACTGTCACTTCTCATGACCATTCCTTGATCCCAGTCAGCTAAATGCATAATACTTGTGTCACACCCTGGCCTTAGTATTCTTTGTTTTCTGTAATATTTTGGTTAGGTCAGGGTGTGACAGGGGGGATGTTTGTGTGTATTTGTCTCGTCTTGGGTGGTTGTATTGTATTGGCAGGTTTTGTAGAGGTTATGTGTTTAGTGTAGGTCTCTAGGTAAGTCTATGGTTGCCTGAATGGTTCTCAATCAGAGACAGCTGTCTTTCATTGTCTCTGATTGGGAGCCATATTTAAGGCAGCCATAGGCATTAGGCTATTGTGGGTAATTGTCTATGTCTAACGTTAGTAGCTTATGTATGCACTTTAGTTTGTAGCTTCACGTTTAGTATTTGTAAAAGTGTTCGTTTCGTGTTTCGTCTTCTCTAATAAAAGAAGATGTATCACGCTGCGCCTTGGTCCACTCTTCCTCATCAAGACGATCGTGACAACTTGATTGCACATGGTTTTACTATAATGTTAAATGGAGTCAGAAATTCACTGTAATATACTGATCATATACATTTTATAGTCTTATCAAGGGTCGCATGTGATGTGTAAATAATATGCATATATATTAAATATTACTTCACTACAACGGCACTCAACTACTCTGTGACAACCATAGAGATTCACTGAATAATCAAATCAAATGTTATTTGTCACATGCAAAGAATACAACAGGTGTAGACCTTACAGTGAAATGCTTACTTACAAACCTTAACCAACAATGCAGTTTTAAGAAAAATAAGTGTTAAGTAGAAAATAGATGTAAAGTAAAATAACAAATAATTAAAGAGCAGCAGCAAAATAACAGTAGCGAGGCTATATACAGGGGGTACCGGTACAGAGTCAATGTGCTGGAGCACTGGTAGTCGAGGTAATTGAGGTAATATGTACATGTAGGTAGAGTTAAAGCGACTATGCATAGACAATAAACAGAGAGTAGCAGCAGCGTTAAAGGGGGGGTGACAATGCAAATAGTATGGGTAGCCATTTGATTAGGTGTTCAGCCTTTTGGACCTAGACTTGGCTCTGCTGTACCGCTTGCCATGCGGTAGCAAAGAGAACAGTCTATGACTAGAGTCTTTGAGTCTGACAATTTTTAGGGCCTTCCTATGACACTGCCTGGTATAGAAGTCCTGGATGGCAGGAAGCTTGGCCCTAGTGATGTACTGGGCCGTACGCACTACCCTCTGTAGTGCCTTGCGGTCAGAGGCCAAGCAGTTGCCATACCAGGCAGTGATGCAACCGGTCAGGATGCACTCGATGGTGCAGCTGTAGATCTTTTAAAGGATCTGAGGACCCATGCCAAATCTTTTCAGTCTCCTGAGGGGGAATAGGCTTTGTCGTGCCCTCTTCACGACTGTCTTGGTGTGTTTGGACCATGATGGTTTGTTGGTGATGTGGACACCAAGGAACTTGAAGCTCTCAACCTGCTCCACTACAGCTCCGTCGATGAGAATGGGAACGTGCTCGGTCCTGCTTTTCCTGTAGTCCACAATCATCTGCTTTGTCTTGATCACGTTGAGGGAGAGTTTGTTATCCTTGCACCACATGGCCAGGTCTCTGACCTACCCCCATAGGCTGTCTCATCGTTGTCGGTGATCGGGTCTACAACTGTTGTGTCGTCTGCAAACTTAATGGTCTTGGAGTTGTGCCTGGCCATGCAGTCATGGGTGAACAAGGAGTACAGGAGGGGACTGAGCACGCACCCCTGAGGGGCCCCTGTGTTGAGGATCAGTGTGGCAGATTTGTTGTTACCTACCCTTACCACCTGGGGGTGGCCCGTCAGGAAGTCCAGAATCCAGTTGCAGAGGGAGATGTTTAGTCCCAGGGTCCTTAGCTTACTGATGAGCTTTGAGGGCACTATGGTGTTGAACGCTGAGCTGTAGTCAATGAATAGAATTCTCACGTAGGTGTTCCTTTTGTCCAGGTGGGAAAGGGCAGTGTTGAGTGCAATAGAGATTGCATCATCTGTGTATCTGTTGGTGCGGTATGCAAATTGGAGTGGGTCAAGGGTTTCTCGGATAATGGTGTTGATGTGAGCCATGACAAGCCTTTCAAAGCACTTCATGGCCACAGACGTGAGTGGAATGGGTCGGTAGTCATTTAGGCAGGTTACCTTAGTGTTCTTGGGTACAGGGATTATGATGGTCTGCTTGAAACATGTTGGTATTACAGACTCAGACAGTGAGAGGTTGAAAATGTCAGTGAAGACACTTGCCAGTTGGTCAGCGCATGCTCGGAGTACACGTCCTGGTAATCCGTCTGGCCCAGCGGCCTTGTGAATGTTGACCTGTTTAAAGGTCTTACTCACATCGGCTGTGGAGAGCGTGATCACACAGTCGTCCAGCTGATGCTCTCATGTATGCTTCAGTGTTGCTTTCCTCGAAGCGAGCATAGAAGTAACTTAGCTCGCCTGGTATGCTCGTGTCACTGGGCAGCTCTCGGCTGTGGTTCCCTTTGTAGTCTGTAATAGTTTGCAAGTCCTGCCACATCCGACAAGTGTCGGAGCCGGTGTAGTAAGATTTCATCTTAGTCGTATATTTACGCTTAGTGGGATTTCTTATAAGCTTCTGGGTCAGAGTCCCGCTCCTTGAAGGCGGCAGCTCTAACAATTCAAATCAAATTTGATTTGTCACATGCGCCGAATACAACAGGTGTAGACCTTACAGTGAAATGCTTATTTACACGCCCTTAACCAAAAATGCAGTTTTAAGAAAAAAACTAAAAAAGTAAGAGATAAGAATAACAAATAATTAAAGAGCAGCAGTAAAATAAAAATAGCGAGGCTACATACAGGGGGTACCGGTACAGAGTCAATGTGCGGGGGCACCGGTAGTCGAGGTAATTGAGGTAATATGTACATCAGTGGAGGCTGGTAACTTCAAATCAAATTTTATTGGTCACATACACATGGTTAGCAGACGTTAATGTGAGTGTAGCGAAATGCTTGTGCTTCTAGTTCCGACCGTGCAGTAATATCTAACAAGTAATCTAACAAGTTCACAACAACTACCTTATACACACTGATGTAAAGGAATTAACTTCTTGAGGGCAGGGGGCAGCTTTTTCACTTTCGGGAAAAATAGCATGCCAAAATTCAACTGCTTGCTACTCATCCCCAGAATATAAGATATGCATATTATTAGTGGATTTGGATAGAAAACACTCTGAAGTTTCTAAAACTGTTTGAATCATGTCTGTGAGAATAACAGAACTTATGTAGCAGGCAAAACCCTGAGGACAAACCACCAAATTCAGAATTTGTATTTTTTTGATGTCACTGTCTTTTCAATTAGTTTTTTTAGAGACACCAGATTTCTAATGGACTTGCTTGCAGTTCCTACCGCTTCCACTGGATGTCACCAGTCCTTGGAAATCGGTTGAGGTTATTCCTTTGTGTAGTGAAGAAGTAGGGCTATCGTAAATGAGGGTCACATTAAGTAATTTTTTGGAGAGAGTCACGTTATGAAAAAAGTTGCGTCAGTTTGGTTTCGTTTTGTATTGAACACAGATCATCCCGTCTTCAAATTGATTGATTATTAACGTTTAAAAATACCCAACGTTTTATGATGAAAGTAGTTTAAAATGTTTTGGTAAATTTACATGTAACATTTTATAGTTGGAAGCTGTGTTTTTCTGGATGAAACGGTCCAAATAAATGGACATTTTGGATATATATCGACGGAATTAATCGAACAAAAGGACCATTTGTGATGTTTATGGGACATATTAGAGTGCCAACAAAAGAATTTCGTCAAAGGTAAGGCATGATTTATATTTCATTTCTGCTTTTTGTGTCGTGCTTGCAGTGTTGAAATATGCTACTCTGTTTGTTTACTGATGTGCTATCATCAGATAATAGCATCTTATGCTCTCGCCGAAAAGCTTTTTTGAAATCTGACATGTTGGCTGGATTCACAACGAGTGTAGCTTTAATTTGGTATCTTACATGTGTGATTTAATGAAAGTTTGATTTTTATATCATGTTATTTGAATATCGCTCGCTGTATTTTCCCTGGCTATTGGCCGGTGGGACGTTTGTGTCCCACCTGCCCCAGAGAAGTTAATAAGAATATGTACATATAAATATATGGATGAGCGATGGCCGAATGGCATAGGCAAGATGCAGTAGATGGTATAGAGTACAGTATATACATATGAGATGAGGGTATGTAAACATTATATTAAGTGGCATTGCTTATAGTGAGTAGTGATAAATTTATTACATCCAATATTTCCATTATTAAAGTGGCTAGAGATTTGAGTAAGTATGTTGGCAGCAGCCACTCAATGTTAGTGATGGCTGTTTAACAGTCTGATGGCCTTGAGATAGAAGCTGTTTTTCAGTCTCTCGGTTCCAGCTTTGATGCACCTGTACTGACCTCGCCTTCTGGATGATAGCGGGGTGAACAGGCAGTGGCTCGGGTGTTTGTTGTCCTTGATGATCTTTTTGGCCTTCCTGTGACATCTGGTGGTGTAGGTGTCCTGGAGGGCAGGTAGTTTGTCCCTGGTGATGCGTTGTTCAGACCTCACTACCCTCTGGAGAGCCTTACGGTTGAGGGTTGAGCAGTTGCCGTACCAGGCAGTGATACAGCCCAACAGGATGCTCTCGATTGTGCATCTGTAAAAGTTTATGAGTGTTTTTGGTGACAAGCCAAATTTCTTCAGCCTCCTGAGATTGAAGAGGCGCTGTTGCGCCTTCTTCACCACGCTGTCTGTGTGGTTGGACCATTTAATTTTGTCCGTGATGTGTACGCCGAGGAACTTAAAACTTTCCACCTTCTCCACTACTGTCCCGTCGATGTGGATAGGGGGGTGCCCCCCCCGCTGTTTCCTGAAGTCCACGATCATCTCCTTTGTTTTGTCGACGTTGAGTGTGACATTATTTTCCTGACACCAGACTCCGAGGGCCTTCACCTCCTTGAAAAATTGTGGAGGATGGGAGACCCAGAGTGTACGCGCGGAACGTACAGAGACTTCAAAGTGTTTCAAAAATCTTCACAGAGTAATTATTTTAACCTAAATCATTTAATAAAGACATTTATAGTACAATATTATGGGGAATGAGAGGGCTACTTACACCGTTTTGGGAAAGGATCCGTCTGGCCCAGCGGCCTTGTGAATGTTGACCTAAAGGTCTTACTCACACCGGCTGTGGAGAGCGTGATCACACAGTCATCCGGAACAGCTGATACACTCATGCATGTTTCAGTGTTACTTGCCTAGAAGTTATTTGGCTCTTGTCACTGGGCAGCTCTCGGCTGTGCTTCCCTTTGTAGTTTGTAATAGTTTGCAAGCCATGCCACATCCGACGCGTGTCGGAGCCGGTGTAGTACGATTTGACCTTAGTCCTGTGGAGAATGCTTTGCCTTTTTGATGGTTCGTCAGAGGGCATAGCGGAATTTCTTATAAGCTTCCGGGTTAGAGTCCCACTCCTTGAAAGCGGCAGCTCTACCCTTTAGCTCAGTGAGAATGTTTCCTGTGATCCATGGCTTCTGGTTGGGGTATGTACGGACAGTCACTGTGCGGACAACATCATTGATGCACTTATTGATGAAGCCAGTGACTGATGTGGTGTATTCCTCAATGTCATCGGAAGAATCCCGGAACATATGCCAGTCTGTGCTAGCAAAACAGTCCTGCAGTTTAGCATCTGCTTCATCTGACCACTGTTTTATAGACCGAGTCACTGGTGCTTCCTGCTTCAGTTTTTGCTTGTAAGCAGGAATCAGGAGGATAGAATTATGGTCAGATTTGCCAAATGGAGGGTGAGGGAGAGCTTTGTACGCATCTCTGTGTGTGGAGTAAAGGTGGTCTAGAGTTTTTCCCTCTGGTTGCACATTTAACATGCTGGTAGAAATGAGGTAAAACGGATTTAAGTTTCCCTGCATTCAAATCCCCGGCCACTAGGAGCGCCGCCTCTGGATGAGCATTTTCCTGTTTGCTTATGGCCGTATACAGCTTATTGAGTGCAGTCTTATTGCCAGCATCGGTTGGTGGTGGTAAATAGACAACTATGAAGAATATAGATGAAAACTCTCTTGGTAAATAGTGTGGTCTACCGCTTATCATGAGATACTCTACCTCAGGCGAGCAAAACCTCGAGACTTCCTTACTATTAGATTTCATGGATCAGCTGTTGTTTACAACTATACACAGACCGCCACCTCTTGTCTTACCGGAGGTGGCTGTTCTATCTTGCCGATGCAGCGTAAAACCCACCAGCTGTATGTTATTCCTCTGGCAGTCTCTATGGGGGTACCACAGGGTTCAATTCTCGGGCCGACTCTTTTCTCTGTATACATCAATGATGTTGCTCTTGCTGCGGGCGATTCCCTGATCCACCTCTTTGCAGACGACACCATTCTGTATACTTCTGGCCCTTCCTTGGACACTGTGCTATCTAACCTCCAAACGAGCCTCAATGCCATACAACACTCCTTCCGTGGCCTCCAACTGCTCTTAAACGCTAGTAAAACCAAATGCATGCTTTTCAACCGTTCGCTGCCTGCACCCGCACGCCCGACTAGCATCACCACCCTGGACGGTTACGACCTAGAATATGTGGACATCTATAAGTACCTAGGTGTGTGGCTAGACTGCAAACTCTCCTTCCAGACTCATATCAAACATCTCCAATCCAAAATCAAATCTAGAGTCGGCTTTCCGGAACAAAGCCTCCTTCACTCACGCCGCCAAACTTACCCTAGTAAAACTGACTATCCTACCGATCCTCGACTTCGGCGATGTCATCTACAAAATAGCTTCCAATACTCTACTCAGCAAACTGGATGCAGTTTATCACAGTGCCATACGTTTTGTTACTAAAGCACCTTATACGACCCACCACTGCGACCTGTATGCCCTAGTCGGCTGGCCCTCGCTACATGTTCGTCGTCAGACCCACTGGCTCCAGGTCATCTACAAGGCTATGCTAGGTTAAGTGCCGCCTTATCTCAGTTCACTGGTCACGATGGCTACACCCACCCGTAGCACGCGCTCCAGCAGGTGTATCTCACTGATCATCCCTAAAGCCAAAACCTCATTTGGACGCCTTTCCTTCCAGTTCTCTG